>NC_086235.1:4030000-4125000 GCF_036321145.2 Pelmatolapia mariae | reverse complement strand
GTATTGAATAATGGCTTTAAAGATTGTCAAAAATAGTATAAAATAGTGTGCAAATACTGATAACAGTGCAAATGTTTGCAATATAAAAAATAAAATGTAAACATCTATGTTTAGTGAACTTTGCCATGTCGCTCTGTGGTGCAGCTACAACACCAAAGTTTACACACTATGTCTACTTGATCCACGTCTGACTCCGCGAACCCATAATGTTTCCACACCACTGAAGGGTTTTTTTTTTAACCTCTTTTCAACCAACGGCAGTCACTCTCCTCTCCAAATAACTTCTGCTTAGCTTTCCGAGCTTCCCTCTGTTAGCTCCTCTTAATTGTTGTGAGGCGTGTTCGAAACGCAGAGAGGTGCGCTCGATTTGCCACACGGAGCAGCGCGAGAGTAAAGCACGAGGGAGGTGCTAATAATCGGCTCAGTCATTTTTAATGATCGTTGAAAGCCCAGATCGTAATTTAGATTAAAATTCGATTAATTGAGCAGCCCTAGTCACATATTGACAGTGGTTCACCGATGCCAATGACATATTTACCCAGCTACATTTCCGAAAGAATGCAAAAGCATTGACATATATTTTTCCTTCCTATGATAGCCCGACGGGCAGGGCAGGGATAGATTCTGGTAGCCCGACTGGAAAAATCGCTAGCCCCGGGACGTCGGGCTAGCGATTTTGCGAGCCCTGAAAATGAACTATATATGACAAATGTGGTGCTTGTGGAATTTTTAACAAGGACCCTACAAAACTTTACTCATGCTGCCAAACTTTTGACAGCTAGGTGTGCAGTTCCTGCTTTAAATGCATCCACTTTTAAGATTAAGGAATCTAAGTGATAAGAGGCCAGAAATGTTTGAACTCACTTATGAACCTACATCACTGAGGCCATCTCTCCTGCATGAAGTCCAGGTGCTGGTTTTCCAGTGTGTGCGTCTGATGGCCCAAAGCTGACTCGGAGCTGTAACACCATCCATGGCTGCAGTATGGAACAGATGTGGGTGTGTCCTCATCTCCCAGAGGAGTCCAAATCGTCATCAAACAGCCCTACAGACACAAAAACGTGAAAATATAAACAACCAGACTATCAGCAGTGATTTAAGTACTTTAAGACCTCTGTGAAAATCATTTACAGTATATATCACAGAATTTAAGGCCTTTATAATCACAGAGCATAGAGAGAAAAGTACTAAACTGAATCAATTTCAGCTTTCATTTTTCATGATGTATATTGTATTAATAATTAAATTTCATTATCTGTATCTTTACCACACATTTACCACACAGGTGTAGATACTATAGGTTCAGTGAATGCTTACATTGCACTGATTAGAATATACTGGACATTCAAAGCTAAGATTCAGCACACTGTGTTAGAGGCTGGGATTTGATGAATTCATCATATATACAACCTTTGATCATCATTTATGTCCAGTTGAGAATGAATCTGTGCACTCACATATTAAATGAACTGAAATCAGTAGTGCGATCTCCAGTCTTGATATAAGGAATGAGAGAACTGACAGCTGTTATTTTAATCAGCCTGTCTCAGTTGTTTTAAGTATCACAAAGTAATGTGGTAACATCTGGACTGACGAGTTTACTGTCAGCATTTTAATCGCTAGTTTAAAGGCTGTAGGTTGCAGCCATTGCTCTAACACTGTATAAATGTAACAGGGCTCAGTGCTGGTTCTAACAGTCTGAGCTGCTTCCAGCTTTATTTGTGAAGAGCACAGCAGCTTACAAAACACGTAGCTAGCTCGTACAGCTGCGACGTAAAACTTTCATAAACTAAGATGTCCTTAAAATAACGGGGCTACGTGCGGTGATGCTAGCGTTAGCCATGTTAGCACCTTACCTTCAACAGGTGGTCAGACTGTGTAGACAGGCACTCAGTCAGAGGTTGCGCTCTCCGTTTCGCTGCAGGGTCCCTTCATTCTTCACATATCCGTGTCGAGCCGAGTGTAAATCCCGAGGCTGAACGGCCTTTGTACAAGCACACACGCTTCTTAGCAGGGCGAAGCTATGAGCTAGAAAAATCCAGGCTGGCAGACAGCCTGTGTCTGACCAACCAATCAGAGAGCTCCTTACATCCCACGGTGTGGCTAATTTGAATAGCCTCCAGCAAGTTGTTAATCGAAGAGCTAATCCAGCAGCTAATCCAGCAGCTAATCCCGGAGCGAACAGGAAAGGGAAATGGATTTTGAACTGCAGTTTATTAAATTGCAGGTGGAAAAGGGATTTTGAACTGCAGTTTATTAAATTGCAAGTGGAAAAAGGATTTTGAACTGCAGTTTATTAAATTGCAGGTGGAAAAAGGATTTTGAACTGCAGTTTATTAAAGTGCAAGTGGAAAAAGGATTTTGAACTGCAGTTTATTAAATTGCAGGTGGAAAAAGGATTTTGAACTGCAGTTTATTAAATTGCAAGTGGAAAAAGGATTTAGAACTGCAGTTTATTAAATTGCAGGTGGAAAAAGGATTTTGAACTGCAGTTTATTAAATTGCAAGTGGAAAAAGGATTTTGAACTGCAGTTTATTAAAGTGCAACTGAAAAAAGGATTTTAAAATGCAGTTTATTAAAGTGCAATTGGAAAAAGGATTTTGAAATGCAATTGGAAAAAGGATTTTGAAATGCAGTTTATTAAATTGGAATTCAAAAATGAATTTACAATTGCAGAATTTATTCTACAATTCATTATTAAAGCACAGAAATTTTTATTTCGATGCGCGTGGCTCTTGTGGTCCTCCATACTCAGGCCCTCCAAGGTTTGGAGGCCTATCTCCCCCCACCACTTCCCCTGCCGGTGGCAGACGCCCTCAGACATCGATGCGTTGGTGGTTCTTTGTGTCCGGGGGTGGGCGTCCGGGTACACACCGGCTCACTCCTTGGTGGCTGCTTATCCGGGCCTGGAACCTGGGGCTCGCTCGGGCCACTTCGGGGGTGGGGTGCCCTCGGCCTCTCGGCCTGGGGCTCGGTCACTCAGGCACAGCTGGCTGCCGGCGGAGCTCACGGGCACGTCACTGCAACCCCCCCTGGCTTCTGCTCCGCGGCTGCTGAGTGATCCCTCATCTGGGACTCTCCTCAGCTCTTTCTGGGACAGTGGCGCGGCTGCCCCTCTGTTGGTCTTCCTTGGTCTCTTGTGTTCTGGGGGCCTCTGGATGTCTGGAGTTTTGATCTCCTCCATACCTGCTTCATGCCCTGGAGGATGGGACTGTGGCCCCCCACACCCTCTAGCAGATCATTACATTAAGGAACCTTTTAAATACAAGCGCGCTCATGCTCACAGGTGTACACACAGGTGATCACACACACAAACTACACCCTTTTTGGCTCCTACCTCAAAGCACACTGTGCGCTGTCGATCTTACGTGCTGCACAATAATGTTTAATATTAAGTATTTAGTGTTATATTCCCATATATCATTGTGATGTTGTTTATTCTATTACTCTCGTTTTCTTCTGCTTGTTTTCTTTTTTCTTTCTCAACAGGTGATCCAGGTGATCGATATATGTATTTTTTGTCTGCTTATTTTGTTGGTTTTTGTTTTTTGCCCTTTATCCCCGTCCCTCTTCTCCGCTGTTTTTTTTTTTTTTGTTTGTTTTGTTTTTTCCCCCCTCTTTCTTTCTCCCTTTTCTTTTCCCCTGTCCCGTATCTAGCAAGTAAAAAAAATAAAATAAAATAAAATAAACAATAAAAGGTAAATCAAATGGACCATTACGGCGAGGCTGGGATGGTCCATTTGGTAAAGTAAATCCGTTGGGCATCTTTCTTCGCCTTTAGACAATAATTCTGATGGCAAAAGAACCAAACGGGACAGGTTTAATAAAAAAAAAAAAAAAAAAAAAAGATTCGAGGTGTTACCTCCTTTGCACAGTATCACCTTAAAGCACTTGTTGCAGGCTGCTGAGTTTGCATCTTTTGCTGTGAAGTACAGCAAGACTTTTGACCACTTCGCCTTGGGCATTTTTAATCTGTAGCTCTGCTCTAAAAGAACGTACGTACCTGGGCCCACCTAGTGTCCTTGGAAAGGTAAAATGATTGGCTAGAATTTGAATTGTATGACATCTCAAGAAAAATAAAGCACTGAAATGTGCGCTGCTTTTCGGTCTGGTTACTACCGTTTATGTCAGAACCGGTGCCATAATGGCACTGGATACCGGTACCCATCCCTACTACAGAAGTTGATATCCCAAAGCAGTTCATGGCATTCCACGAGGAAATTCAAGATGGCGCCGGTGTGTTTGGCAGGCCGTCTCCACTACTCTCTGCTGCTTCTTACCTTTCTGCTAATATGCTATTCAGGTGGCTCTGCATTACTAACCTATGACCGGCTTACTCTTCTAAGTCTCCGGCCACCCTATACCTACGGGTCATACTTCCATGGATCGGACCCGTGGTGGAATTTAGGAGATACCAGTCTGCAGCGGACGGATCACCTCTCAGGGACGTACCGTCGATCTCCGCTACCTCCGCTTCCTTCGCGCAGGAGACGCTACAGGAAAAGGGGTAAACGGAGTGGTGTCCGTGTCCGCATTAAGGCTTACCTAAAGGCACGGTATGTGGCTGGCTTCGACGTCGATGTGGATGCTCTCCGCCTTCCCCCGACTTTCTGGGAGCACTTTGCCTTTAGATTGTCTGGGCATCGATGGATTTGCCATGCTGAATTCCAGGCCCGCCCTGCCGCCCCAGTGGTTTACTCGCCGGCTCGATGTTGGATTAAGCCTCCTAAAGGCGGTGTGTGCTATGGCAACCTATGCCGCCCGAGACGTGCTTCCAACTGCGACTCGGCGTCTTCGACTCGGATGGCGCTGTTTAATGTTAGGTCGTTGACGAATAAGACTTTTATTGTGAGCGATTTTTTTTACTGTTACAGGACTGGATTTGCTATTCATGACGGAAACTTGGATTCGTCCCGGTGAGTCTTTCCCTTTCTCAGAGCTCCTTCCTCCGAATTGTGCCTTTTTTAGCTCACCGAGACCTTCGGGCAGGGGTGGAGGACTGGCAGTGGTCTTTAGGAATAAATTCCGAGTACGGCACCTGCCCTCTCCTATGTTCTCTAGCTTTGAAGCCCAGCTGCTGGAACTTGCTGGTACCCCCTTGACTCTCTGTGTTGTGATTTACCGTCCCCCGAAATATAATAAGACTTTCATCAACGACTTTGGTGACTTTTTAGCATCTCTTTACCTAAATTATGATCGTGTTCTTATCACTGGCGATTTTAACATTCACATTTGTTGCAAGGATGATGTGTTTGCCAAGGATTTTCTAGCCTTAGTTGACTCTTTTAATTTTATCCAGTGGGTCAATGCACCTACCCACCTTAAAGGTCATACCCTTGATTTGATTTTTTCTTATGGACTGGACATTTGCATCAGGGACATCAGCAACATTGGAATTTCCGATCATTTTCCAGTCATCTTTGATGCTGAGCTATGCAAATTGGACCAGGGCTTTGAGGGTCCTCGACGTCTTGTGCGCATTATCAATCCTGGGACTGTAGCTGAATTTTCAGCTGCTTTCTCTAAATCTGTTTTCCCTGACATTGATCATTCTACACCCTCTTCAGTTGATGATTTTGCTAACTCCTTTCTCTCTACTTGCTCCTCTTTACTGGACGTTGTGGCTCCTATGAAAGTAAAAAGGCCTAGAAGCTGCTCTCAGCCGTGGCTAAATGAGTCTTTACGCGCTTTACGACGCGTTTGCCGCCAGGCTGAAAGGCGGTGGAAAAAAGATGGGCTCCAGGTGCCTTTTGATATACTTTGCAGGACCCGCCTGGAATTTCAGAAATCTGCCAAGTTGGCTAAAGCGGCTTTTCTGTCGGGTGTCATTGCGGATAACAGTCACAACCCACGTATTTTATTTAAGACTTTTAATTCATTGATCAATCCTTGTCCTGAAACGCCTAGATTGGCTTCCTTAGCCCTTTGCGAAAATTTTTTAACTCATTTTACAGGCAGAATCTTATCTCTTAGAGTCTCACACCCCCCTGTGATGAGTCAGGCCCCAGCATTAAGATGCTCTACTAACCTCAATCAGTTTAATCCAGTTTCGCTTCCTACTCTTAAGGGTATAGTTGATCATCTAAAAAACTCAAACGCTGCTCATGACATCCTTCCATCTCGCATTATTAAAGACGGGTTTAACATTATCGGGCCCTGTATCTTATCATTAATTAACCTGTCATTGTTATCGGGTTGTGTTCCGGCTGCCTTTAAACACGCTGTAGTGCAACCTATATTCAAAAAGAGCTCCCTTGATCAGAATGACCTCGCTAACTTTAGACCTATTTCCAAACTCCCATTTCTGTCTAAAATCCTTGAGAAGATTGTTCATTCCCAACTTCAAGCTTATTTGGATGCAAACAATATCGGGGAAAATTTTCAGTCGGGGTTAAAGCCACGCCATAGCACAGAAACTGCATTACTGAGAGTCTTTAATGATCTTCTCTCGATTGCTGATTCAGGGCGCCCTGTGGTGTTAATTTTGCTTGATCTGTCCTCTGCTTTTGATTTGGTGGACCATAATGTCCTTTTAATGAGGCTTGAGCATCTGGTGGGCATCACAGGCAGTGCCCTTAGCTGGTTTAAATCCTATCTCTCAGAAAGGTCCTTTTTCTGTCACCATGGGTACCTATGCCTCCTCCATTGCCCCTGTTACCTCTGGTGTCCCCCAGGGGTCTGTGCTGGGTCCCATGCTGTTCTCTTTATATTTGTTACCCTTGGGCCGAATCTTTGATAAATACAATTTCTCTTTTCACTTTTATGCGGATGACATTCAAATCTATTTTGAACTAGCTGAGGATGTCACGTCGTCATTGCAACACTTCTCTGATTGTATGAATGAAGTTAAAAACTGGTTACTGAGCAATTCTCTTATTCTAAATGATAAGAAGACTGAAATTGTAATCTTTGATACTCCCTTCTCCCGGGCTGAACTAACTGGTATTTTTGGGCCCTTTGCTGACTCCCTTTCTGACACTGTGAGGGACCTGGGTGTTTTCTTGGACAGTTCCTTCAAGTTGGACAAACATGTGTCCTCCGTAGCTAAATCGAGTTTTAATCAACTACGTCTTATCTCTAAGGCCAAGCCCTACATACCACGTAAGGACCTGGAGAAACTTATCCATGCCTTTGTTACATCAAGGTTAGATTATTGTAATTCCCTTTATACTGGTCTTCATTCTGCCCTTATTCATAAACTGCAGCTTGTTCAAAATGCGGCTGCGCGTCTCTTAACTGGAACTGGCAGGTTTGAGTCTATTACTCCAGTTCTTTCCGACCTGCACTGGCTCCCTATTAAATTTCGTATTGATTTTAAAATTTTATTGCTCACTTTTAAAATCATAAATAACACCGCGCCCAGCTATCTTGCGGATCTCCTCAGCTTTTATATCCCTGGGAGAGCGCTTAGATCAGCAGGCCAAATGCTCCTGGTGCGACCGAGATCTCGGCTCAAGACCAGAGGTGGCCGCGCATTCGCTGCTGTCGCACCCTACCTCTGGAATAACCTCCCCCTAGCTATTCGGGCGTCTGATTCAATTCAATCTTTTAAATCTCGATTAAAAACTTATTTGTTTAGCCTTGCTTTCCCCACCTCCTAGTGCCCACATTCTTAGTGTATTGGAACTTATTTTTATTACTTATTAATGTTTATAATGTTTTAACCTTCTGCCTTTCGGGTTGTGCCTACTATGCCGGTGTATTATTGGTTAGTTATGTCACCTGCCTGTTAGTATATTTTATGTGTATTTTGTATTTTATGCTTTATATTTGTATTTATTATTGCTCTTAACTCATTCTGTGAAGCACTTTGGCATGCCTGTGGTTTTTAAATGTGCTATATAAATAAAATTGTATTGTATTGTATTGTATATGAGAGTATAGCAGCTGTATGGCCCTCCAAATTTGTTCCTTCTGCAAATATACTCCAAAACGTGTTGTAAAGACAGTCCTGTGGTGGCTTCCACGGTCCACACTCATACTGTTTTTACAGATGGTCTTTGTCTTTGGATTAGAAGTTTAAAAGGGACAGAGAGAGATGGTCAGAGAGTCCATAGCTCATCCATCTTGTTGTTTAGTGATCGTGAGTTGGTGAGAAAGAGACCCGGAATAGCAGTTCAGTGTGGGTTAGCACCTAGCTTAACTCTCAGCCCCGCTCTCTTCCCTCTCTTCTGTTTCCTATGCCTCCGTTGCCTTTGCCACTTCAGCTGTTGTATGGTGAAGTTGGAGTCCACGTTCCTTCGGATCTCAGGGGGGATTGAGTCCCAGTCATTGTCAGCGAAAGTGTGCTGGTTTTGTTGATTTAGAACCGTGAGCAGTTCAGCTTTACTGCACTGCACATGTGCCCCCCGCTAATCGGAGGAGAAGTGAAATAAAGATACACAAAATAAAAAGAAAGCCGCTAAGTTGTGGAGAGTGCTGGGCCGCTGCGAACACTCGTGCAGCTGCGAACACTGCCATAACATCGCGGTTATAAGTATTTCATATTTACATAGGACATTTACTACCACCTTTATTAAATATCATTGTTTTACAAATTGTTTCCAGTTCTTGCTAGTTCAAAATGCTGTACCAGTAGCTGTTCAAGCTATTAACTCCTGTGGTTAAATCCTGTTTAAAGCCCAGCTTTACCTCCGTGTGTGCAAATCGGTAATTTCCACCCACAGTCTGTTCTTCCTGTTATACTGAGTGTGACTAGTGATTGCTGCAGTGATGCTCAGTTGAGTCATTCATCTATATTTAGGTGGCACATCACCAGCTGCTCGCATCTCCTCCTTCGCAGTCTGTTTGTTTGCTGCACTGTATTTTTGCCATAAGTGGTGAAAGAAGTTTGTTGTTTCTGCCTTTGGCAGGAACAGCTGTCTTGCATATTTTGCAAAGCACTGTGCTTTGTTGGCGTTGCTAAATCATGTTCTCATCACGTTCTCACTAAATGCAATGCAAATGTAAATGTACTAAGTTACTATGGCAATGATATGACTTTTTTATATCACATAATAATTTACACCAATATTATAGTGGACATTATGATATGGGGCAAGCCGTTCTCTGACTCCACTGTCCTTGTCCATTAGATGTCCTTGTGATGTCGGTCCTTTAGGTTGAGAAACTTAATAGACGGACACCTTTTATGGCACTGTGTTGGCTTCTGGTAGTAGTGTAGGGGACTTTGAACTCATTCTTGACTGGGATATGAGCTTAAACTTGCACATGAAACAGTCAGGTTGGTCTAATGAACTTGGCAAATGTGAAATTTGAGGGAAAGGTCTTATCTCTTTTTAACAAATGTTACCACGCTAAAATGGTCGAACTACAACAGAAAACATGGAAAACTTTAGACCTGGTAAACATTTATTATCATTGTAGCATTAATACACATTAAATAAATGTAAACTATTAAAATATAGGTTGTTTTAAAAACACATCTTACAAGGTTTTTGGTGACTGGCATGCTCCAATCTCATGTTTAAAACTAGTATTAATGTAGGAAGTTTAAAGTTTATGTTTGACTGCATTTCACTCAATGCCTCTGTTTGTATCTCTGTCACTGCAGGACGAACATAGAGCGAGAAGTCAGCGCTCTGACAAACCTCACAGAAGAAAGGAAGAGAAAAAATACAGCTGTGATGAGTGTGGGATGACTTTTACTCGGAAGTATTTCCTAGAAAGACATGAAGTCATCCACACAGGAGAGAGACCGTTCAGATGTGATTTGTGTGGGAAGTCTTTTACCCAGCCTGGAAACTTAAAAGCACACCAGGTCATTCACAGTGGAGTTAAAGCGTACAGCTGTGATGAATGTGGAAAGGGTTTCACCCGGAAAGAAGGCTTGGTAAAGCATAAGCTCATCCACAGAGGACTTAAACCTTACAGCTGTGATCAGTGTGGCAGAGCTTTTACTCAAAGTAGCAGCTTAAGGAAACATCAAGTTTCCCACTCTGGAATTAAGGCATACAGCTGTGACATCTGTGAAAAAACTTTCAGCCACATAGAAAATCGAAATAAACACCAGAGGATTCACACTGGACAGGATGTATACTGCTGTGATCAGTGCGGCAAACTGTTTGTAAGATACAAACAACTACAAATCCACAGATTTACCCACACTGAGGAGAGACCTTATAAATGTGACCTGTGTGAGAAGACTTTTAAAGCGCCGAGTTCTGTAAAAGTCCACCAACAGATTCACACCAGACAGAAACTCTACAAGTGCAGTTACTGTGAGGTATGTATTATAATGTTTTTCTTGTAATTTTAACCTTTTTGGATCAAGGCTCCTCATTAAAGTGTTGGCATGTGAGCAATTAGTTTAATTTCAGTTATGACTTTTAACTTGAGTTTGTTATACTTTTGTAATGCCAAAGGTTTATACTACAGTGCAAAAGTGTAATGTCTCCCCTTATTTCTTTATAGTTTGCTTCAAAGAAAACTTTCTTGTAGGTTGTTGTTGTTGTTTTTTTTGTTTGTTTGTTTGTTTGTCTTGAGCAATAGCTCTCCAGCTTTCTGAAGGTCTGAAGTTTTTCTTTAGACACTGGCTGCCTGGCTGCTTTTACACTCGGTTACAGTCTGGTCACTGTACCCTGACCACTGTTACTGGATTTGTTTTTATTATTATCATCATAATTATTTCATTATTGTTATTATTTCATTATTATTATTTAATAATAATAATGGATGTCAAGATGGCGGCGCACACTGTTGTTGCAGCGGCTTCTGGCTCTCCGTCTCAGTACTCCTTTCTTTTGTTTAGTTTGCTTAGTTTGTAGGGGGGGGGGCTCTGTATTTACGTGCATGAAAGCTGGTGCAACAACGGGACAATTATAAACAGTCACTGCTCCCCGAACTTCGAGTACATGTCAGTATGATGCCGTCCTTTTTTTCTACTGAGAGAGCTAACAGTAGTGATCATCACGGCCGTGTACATTCCACCCGATGCCAACGTAAACACGGCGCTCTCTATCCTGCTGAACACCATTAATGAACAGCAGCGGGCCCACCCGGACGGTGTTCACATAATTGCAGGTGACTTTAATAAGGCCAACATAAAGACTGTACTCCGAAAGTTCTATCAGCATGTCAAATGTCCCACCAGAGGAGAAAACATTCTAGACCATGTTTACTCCAACATCAAGCCTGCATACAGAGCCATACCCCTCCACCACCTTGGTCAGTCCGACCACCTCTCCCTCCTGCTCTCCCCAGCCTACACCCCCCTCAGACGCAGTGCCAGGCCCACCACAAAGACTGTTAGAACCTGGCCTGAAAATGCTCTCTCCAAACTACAGGACTGCTTCACACAGACAGACGGGGACATATTTGAACACCAGGACTTAGAAACTTTCGCAGGATCAGTACTGGACTACATCAAGTTCTGTACTGCAAATGTGACTGTGGACAAAAGCATTCGGGTTTTCCCAAACCAAAAACCCTGGATGACCAGCGAGGTCTGCTCACTCCTCAAAGCCCGCGATGCCACCTTCAGGTCAGGTGACAGAGCTCTGTACAGGGCTGGTCGAGCTGACCTGAAAAGGGGAATTAAAAAAGCCAAGTCAGACCACAACATAAACATCGAGTCCCAGCTGTCCAGCAACAACACATGGGAGGTGTGGCAGGGAATGCAAGACATAAACCCCAGAGGCAGCACTGCGAAAACAGAAAACCTGAGTGTGCAGCTGGCAGAGGAAATAAACAGCTTCTTCGCCCGCTTTGAAACAGCATAACAGCAGCACTCATCTGCTTCAGCCCTGCTCCCATCCTCATCCTCACCTGGTTCCTGCACCGCTCCACTCACTGTAACGGAACACGATGTCAGACGTGTGTTCCTAGCAGTGATACCCCAGGAAGGCGGCCGGTCCAGACGGAGTACCTGGCAAGGTACTAAGAGCGTGTGCCCACCAGCTCACCCTCATCTTCACCAGACTCTTCAACCTCTCACTGGATCAGGCAGCCATCCCATCCTGTCTAAAATCAGCCACAATCATCCCAGTGCTGAAGAAGTCTCCCATCACCAGCCTGAATGATTACCACCCTGTGGCCCTCACGCCGGTAATCATGAAATGCTTTGAGAGACTAGTCCTTCAGCACATCAAGGATTACCTCCCCCCAGAATTCGTCCCCTACCAGTTTGCATACCGTGCAAACAGATCCACAGAAGACGCCATCGCTACAGCCCTCCACGCTGTGCTGCATCACCTAGAGCAGTGGCAGAGCTACGTCCGAATGCTCTTCGTGGACTACAGCTCAGCCTTTAATACAATCATCCCGGACATCCTCATCACCAAACTGGTAACTCTTGGCCTCCCTCCTCTCACATGTTCCTGGTTAAAGGACTTTCTCACAAACCGGCCCCAGACTGTAAGACTCGGCCCTCATCTCTCCTCCACTCGCACACTAAGCACCGGCTCCCCACAGGGCTGTGTGCTGAGCCCCCTCCTGTATTCTCTCTACACCCACGACTGCAGTTCGACCCACAACAACAATCTCATCATCAAGTTTGCTGATGACACCACGGTAGTCGGACTCATCTCAAAGGGAGACGAGGCAGACTACAGAGAGGAAGACCTGCAGTTGGCAGCATGGTGTTCAGAAAACAACCTGGCAATGAACACAAAGAAAACCAAAGAGGTCATTGTCGACTTTAGGAGACACAGCACTGACCTAGCCCCCCTTTACATCAACAAGGGAGTGTGTGGAGAGGGTCCACACCTTCCAGTTCCTTGGTGTCCTCATCTCTGCTGACATCTCCTGGACAGACAACATCTCAGTGGTCGTCTCAGTGGTCGTCAAGAAGGCCCAACAGCGGCTGCACTTCCTGTGGGTCCTCAGGAAGTACAAACTGAACTCCAACCTGCTGCTGACCTTCTACCGCTCGTCCATTGAGAGCCTGCTAACCCTACTGCATTATGGTATGGTAACATAGCTGCACTAAGGCAGATGGAGTGAGGCTTCAGAGTGTAGTCAAGACACTTTTTTCAGATATAGTCGCACCCTGGTTTCAACATGTTCAGCCTGCTTCCCTCAGGGAAGCGCTACAGGTGCATCAGCACAAAAACCCACAGAGTCAAAAACAGTTTCTTCCCTAAAGCCATAACCACCATGAACTAACACATGCACCGATAACACAGCCCCCCCCCCCCAATTTATTTTTTTTCCCCATTTCCTTTATGAACCACCACTGTGCAATACCAAATTCTATGTACAATAACCCAACTGTATATACATAACACTATTTAATACATATTACTTTTTTAAAACCGGCTTGTATATTTGTACATTTTATATATATATATATTTTTTCCCTCTGTGAATACTGTCCATATGTATATAGTGCTGCAGAACTGTGCCCCCCCCCCCCCCCCCCCCCCCCCCCCCCCGTTTGCACTGTATCTCATTGTACAACCGTATAGTGACAATAAAGGCATTCTATTCTATAAAGCTACATTACACTGACCTCTAGATTACAGAGCCATCAGAAAGGCACCTAACTCAATGGATGAACCAGTGTCGTTCATTATCGTTTCTTTAGTTGCATCTGTGAAACATACAAACAATAGATGTGTGTGTTTTATATTTAGGGTGTGTTTATCTTAAAAAAAAAAGAATCTCAAATATATAAATAAATAAATGTTACATTACATTTGAAATTACCTGCCATTTTGTTTAAAGGACCCACTGTCCTTTAAAAACTCACCCAGGTTATTCTTACTCCACTCAGTGAAGTAGCACAAATGCAGCTTCACATCAGAACCATGCACACAGATCATGTGATGTCTTGGCTGTCTGTGTGGCATCATCTAAAAAACAGTAAACAGCTCATAAAAACTGAAGTCACTTGATAGTGTTTTGCATTCAACTACCAATCATATTTAATTAACTGAACATATTTTAACTCCTGGTTAATATAAACAGTTTGCTGATCTGGAGCATTCAGGTGTGTGTTCTGATCTTAGAGAAACAACTGTTGGCAATAAGGTAAGACTGTGCAAAGTGCAGAGAAACCGCATGTGGGATTGAAAAAGATTTGGTTTCATGTGCTTATCTTCTATTATTAAGACTTAAAAAAGGGATTAAATAAAAATGTAGACTCACCCCATGCACTTTAAGGGCCTGTTTGAGGGTAAAGTTTTGCATGACTTCATTTTTAAAAGTAAAGGTATAAAAGGTATCTGATACTTTGATGGGTTAACTTTAACTTTTTTCAGATATAATAAAATGTCATTGGATGTTGGCAGAGATGCTCTTTATTTCAAGCCTCATTCAGGATTAAAATGTTGAAGGACTGACTTACACTGTCTTTGTGTCTTTGTTTAGAAGCAGAGCGACACAGATGGATCCAGATCTCAACCCTGTCATCGCTGTGGTGGTGGGAAACCATTTCGTTGTGACCTTTGTGGAAAAACTTTCAACTGGCAAACAAACCTAATGATGCACCATCGTCGACATACTGGACACAAATTGCACTATTGCGAAGAATGTGGGAAAGGCTTCCCCACCCCAGATAAACTAAAACGCCATGAACTCATCCACAGTGGGGTTAAAGAGCACCTCTGTGACCAGTGTGGGTCATCCTTCACCACTGCAGATCAGCTTAAAGTGCACGAACGTGTCCATACAGGAGAGAAACCATACAAGTGCAGACACTGTGACAAAAGGTTTTCACGGTCAGATAAACGTAACCGCCATGAACGTACGCATGCCAACAAGAACTGCAGCAGAAATCCCAGTTTGTAGTCCAAACGTAGTCCATTCTGGAAATAAACTGTTGCACCAGAAAGTTGATTCTGTTCATCTGGACGCAGCGTTTTCAGTAGGAGGAGCATTTCATCACTCATCCGTCATGTCCTCTTCAGTGTAGGATGACTGCAGGTTTCCCCAGTCTTAATAAAAGCAGTTGCGTAATGACTCGAATTGGCACCAGGACCTGACAGTAAGCTGTGGAAACAGTTTCATGATCATTAATATGCAAATTGTTATGACAGTTGTTCAGTCTGTAGCAGCTGACTGGTGAACTGTCATTTATTTGCAGTACAGTTAGTGGTTAGCTGATTCCAGTTTGACTTTGGGACCGTAACTTTGGCCTTAACATAAACTTTGGCTGTGAAGAGCAGTTTGAAACAGAAGGAGAGCTTCCTGTATTTAGTGTTCTTGTTGGAGGTGTTCTTTGGAAGTTAATGTTTACCCTTTTGTGTGTTTCACCTTACAACAGGGGTAGGGAACGCCAGGCCTCGAGAGCCGGTGTCCTGCAGGTTTTAGATCTCACCGTGGGTCACCACACCTGAATCAAATGATTAGTTCATTACCAGGCCTCTGGAGAACTTCAAGACATGTTGAGGAGCTAATTTAGCCATTTAAATCAGCTGTGATGGATCAAGGACACATCTAAAACCTGCAGGACAAAGGCTCTCGAGGCCTGGCGTTCCCTACCCCTGCCATACAAGCCTTCATCAGGGAGCGAACTTATGACCACACCATCAGAATAAAGGTTTTGAGGAGTTTGACCTACTTTGGTTTCTACAACCTTGAAGTCATCATGTCATTTTTGAGAACAAATGAATTGAGCCATGGTTACACTTACTGTATTTCAATGTAAAGAGTGAAGTGAGAAATGGAAACATTGGTGGTGGTCAGAGGGCCCGGTGGCACCAGTGTCCGGCAGCCTCGCCTCTGTCAGTGCGCCCCAGGGCAGCTGTGGCTACAATGTAGCTTGCCATCACCAGTGTGTGAATGTGTGTGTGAATGGGTGAATGACTGAATGTAGTGTAAAGCGCTTTGGGGTCCTTAGAGACTAAGTAAAGCGCTATACAAATGCAGGCCATTTACCATTTACCATGGAAACATGTTTACATTTAGAGTGACTGTTTTCAGTGGCACTGATGGAGGTTTATCAGAGGAGGACACCTGGCTGTTCTCCACTCACACAGCATTCCCGCAGCTCATTAGAAGCGCTGACATTAAATTTGACAAATAAATAAATAAATAAGGTAATAGAGTTCAAAGATGATGTGTTTAGAATTTCAAAAGGATTCATTTTCATTAAAAACATACAAAGAATGTCTGTTAATGTTTTAATTGACCACACGGCTGTACCACATAGCCAGGCTTTCCCATCCCACTCAGCATTATCTGCCGTTTGATTATCCGTGGTTAATAGGGATGCACCGATACCGGTATCGGGTATCGGCCTCGATACCACATTTTCTAAAGTACTTGTACTCGTTAAAAGTCCCCCGATACCGGGGACCGATACCACGGTCTGAGAAATGTCTGTTTGAGCGGCGTGTAGGGGTTAATCACAGGCGCCAAGTGCCCGCCCCCAGGCCCCGGCTACAGCTCAGAGCTGCAGCAAACTCTTGCAATACGAGAGAAAATGTCCAGAGACAATCCACGTGCTGTGAAAATAACACAGGCAATTATCGAGTACATTGCATTGAGTGACCAGCCACTCTCGGAGGTAGAAAATGTTGGATTCCTGCGTCTCCTCCATGTTCTGGAGCCCAGATATGATGTCCCAAGCCGCCACTACATGACTGACACGGAGCTGCCTAAACTACACGAGTCCGTGAAAAAACATATCCACAGCCTACTGCAAGCCTCCTCTGCGTTTAGTTTCACCACGGATATTTGGACAAGCAGTGTTAGCCCCGTGTCGCTAATTAGCCTAACCTCCCAGTGGATAGACGAGTTTCACGCCGCAACGAGCCATATTACATGCCAAACAATTCCCTGGCTCGCACACCAGCCAGGCTATAGTGCATGTGTTTGAGGAAATGCTCCAGATATGGGGTATACATAAAACATCAGTACATGTTGTGCTTCGTGACAATGCCAAAAACATGATTAAAGCCATGAATGACGCAGGGCTCCCAAGTCTGCCATGTGTGTCGCGCACACGCTCCAACTGGCTGTTCACGAGGGCTGATTAGCACAGAGGAGCATAGCTGATGCTATAGCAGTGGGGTGGAAAATAGTTGGGCATTTTAAACATTCCGCCTTAGCCTACTCCCGCCTCGAGGACATTCAGGGACAGCTCAACCAGCCAATAAAGAGACTGCAGCAGGACGTACAGACGCGCTGGAACAGCACGTATTACATGCTCCAGTCCCTCATAGAGCAAAAGCGAAGGCTGTGTATGTGTCCGAGCATGAACTCCCTGACTATCTCACCGCTCACCAATGGGCTCTTATGGAGACGACCGTTGCCATCCTCGCCCCCTTTGAGGAACTAACTAAAAAAGTGAGCAGCTACGACGCACTAGCCTCTGATGTCATCCCAGCTGTGACTGTGCTAGTGAGACTTCTAAACAGAGAAACAGACGAACAAATTTAAAATTAAATTTTGTTTTTTTATAATTATTTATTCTGTAATATGTTGCATACAACATGCTTTTCATTTTAAATAAATGTTCTTAATTCCAAACTAGTGCCTTGTTTGTTTGTTTTTTGTTAAATTATATGACTAAAGCTGTTACCTGTAAATTTAAATCATGTTTTTATTAAGTACTCGGTATCGGTATCGGCGAGTACTGAAATGCAAGTACTCGTACTCGTAATCATTTTCCAAAAAGTGGTATTGGTGCATCCCTAGTGGTTAATAAAGTCAATCACTGAGCACGCTCAAAGGTGAGGCATGTAACTCTTCTTCTGCACAAACTTTTTCAGGTGAGGACTGTTCACTCGAGTCAGAGACATGATCAGAGGAATGTTTAACAGACTATAAAAATAGAGGGAGAGATCCTACTTACTTTTATAATGTAACTGTTGAAAACGTGTCACCAGGAAATTTCTCAGAGTAATCAAATATCCAGCCAAGATTTACTGATGGCTACCAAAAACATCTGGTCGAGGTGCAACTTGCTATCAGATATTAAATCAAATACTAGTGGCGGTATATGTATATATCTGAGCCCGTATGCATACTTTTGAATCTGTGTCAATTAGAGACAATACAAAATACATGGATTCTTGTTTGTTCATTAAAGATATCTGCTGTACAATCATTCCATTCTGGAAAAAGAACAGTTCAAAGAAGTCATTACGAGTCCAAAACTACCATGAAACTCATGCTCATGATGAGTGGATGTAAACCTCTGATCACAACTGTGAATACAGAATCAGCTTCTCACAGGAACAACCAGAGTGCTCATTAGGAGTATATTTCCATGTTGTCTGGCTGCTCAATATGATGAAGTAAACTGGCTGCAGCTGTTTAAGCAGAGACAGATGTGGAGCGGTGTTATATAAAGTTTGCCCTTTGTTCTCCTCACGTGAAACCCACATGTCTGTAAACAGCATCTCAAACTGACAGTATTGTTGATTCAAGGATACAAAAAACTCACATTACAATACATTTATAGAGACTCATCCACAGAAGCTGGAAGTTTAATGTGACCCTGATACTGCAGCAGATCGCTCTCATCTAGTGATGGGACGTTCTGTATCGAGGCTTCGAAGCTTGTGTCGAGTAACGCGATGCGCGTATCGAGGCTTGCTTCATTTATGGGAGGAGCTGAAAATGATGACGTCCGAAGCCTCGCTGCCCGGCTGTACCACGTGACTGGTTCAGGAAGTGGTTCGAACTTTGCCGCAAGCTTGACAGCGATATAAACCCCTCAGACTTCATACAAAATGTGGGTGTTTGATGGAGAGTTGCGGTTAGTGAGAGTTTGGAGAGAGTTTGGAGGTTTAGGAGAGTGAGGAGAGAAAGTCAGGAGAGAATGGAGCCAGCTAAGAAGAGGAGGATGTCCTCCCCTGTGTGGGAACATTTTGATCTTATTCCTCCCAACAAGGTATGTAAATTTCTACAGAAGATGGATTTTCATAATACTGATGGTGCAATACAATTTATGTTAAGCTGTTTTTACTTTTCTAAAAGGTGAAGTGTTTGCTATGTGCCAGGGAGCTGGGATATAACAACAACACCTCATCCATGCTCAGGCACTACAGAGCTTTGCATGAGAATAAGGGGAACACCGATTGTGGAGCAAGACCAGGTGAGCCATCAAATGCCATGATAATATAGCATGCTGTAATGTTACTAAATGATATAACAATATTATACAACTGTAATAAGTTACGTGTGTGATATTTATATTTGTGCTTTGTTCTCCTGAGGAAAGACAATAAAAACAATCTCAAATAGATGAAGACCTGGTTAGCATGGTGATTGAGGATTCCCAGCCATTTAGCATTGTGGAGGACAAAGGATTTAAAAGATCTGTTAAATCATTAAATCCTAGCTATGTTCTCCCCACTAAAAAGGTCATGAAAGCAGTGAAACTTTAGTTTTTACAGAATAAAATGTAAACAGGCAGGACTGAGGCTCAAAGCCTCAGTGTGTAGCTGTCCATACCTCAACGTTACAAAAGCACAACCACTGTCCATACCCCAACCACTCCTCACCTCACAGTAAATGATCATTTCCATTTTAAGCATTTCCAAATAATCATTTTCCATACTGCCAGTATAAATATACACAGTATACTGCCATCACTACAATATACATGTTTTACACACTCCTGTTGTTGTTGACATTTACAGGCTGTGTGCAAAATGCCGCACTCTTCAAATTCATGCCAACTAATATTTTTTCGTCCAGTAGATATCCTACTAGAGCAAATGAAGCTTCAAGAAGCTTTGCGCTGGGGTGAACCAATTGGATGAAAAGCTTCAGTGCTTCATGAAGCTTCATCTGCCCATCACTACTCTCATCCATTTCCTCTTATCACTTCAAATAGAAATAGAATAGGTTGTAGAGGTTTGGTGCATGCAGAAAAACAGCTGCAGGGACAATGAAAAGACTTTTCTGCTCCAACTTTCCGCCAGCAAACGCTCAACTTCTCCCAGCATGCTGAGCTAATGATTAGTTGGTGTTTTTCTCCAAACACTCTCTCACTCTTCTCTCAACGTGTTCACAATAAACTGTGAACAGACACCGAGGAGAGCAGCAGAAGACCTCATTCAGGAGCTAAACTCAACATGAACTGAACTCACAGTAAAGTTAGCTCGGTGCTTACCTTTAGATGAGCCCACAAACCGAGAGAAACTCCGTGATGAAGCTGGAACTCTTTCCAAACACAGGAAACAGATCAGGGAGCAGAGACCCACGTGGTTCATGGTAGACACATCCCAGTTAATGACCTGGGAGGAAGCAAAGATGTCAAAGCGAGTTGATAATTCAATTCAGTTCAATGTTATTTACACAGCGCCATATCACAACAACAGTTGCCTCAATGTGCTTTATATTGTAAGGTGAACCCTACAATAACACAGGAGTTAGGAAATGAAAAGTCAGTGCTCAGAGAGTCAGACCGATTAAAGCTGCTGTGTGAAAACTACAAAGTTCTGAAGATGGACTACAAAGAGTACATCCCAGGTACTCAATAAAGTTTGAATTAGACTCTGGTGCTATGCTCTGCTGCATGCAAAAAAAACCCCAAGTTTAAACAGTTTATATCCGGGATGTGAGAACTCTGCAGATATTTCCTGACCTTGTACCTGTACAGGTAGATCAGCACTGTTGATCCTCTCTCCTGTCCTGCATCGTGGCTGACGTGCACGGGACAGACTGGGTTCTCCGAAAGTCCACCGTGTTGTGCCCAATGTGTTGTTACAGTGTTGATTCATACAGGTCAGATAAGAGTGGAGAACCACCGGGTGAGCTGTCACCTCATCAATGAGGCTGTCATTTGAACAGAACGGCTATGAAGTGAGACTAAATGTTTGTGAGTAGCTGCTCATTCTGCAATGCAGGAACAGAACTAAACTGAAATACAGTGAACAATAAACTTACTTTCATTATTTAAATATAGTTTTTTTTAATGGGCATTTACATTTAGAAAAAAAATATTATTAGTGTAATAATAAAGTTGCTCTGCGTGCGCCCTATATATGAGACAAAACTGTAAAACCCCTGAAAGGATTTGTGTCTCCAGCTGGAATCAAACGTTCCACTCGTGCAAAACACTGCGTACTGAAGAGTGTCAGAGCAGACAGAGGCACATTCATGGGTTTAAGGTGTTTATTGTCATTCCAGCACATGCATGTACATCGAGTGAGCTCTGCACTCAACTTCCAGATAGAGGCAACAATATAAACTAGAGCTGGGCGATATAAGATTTTTTCATATCACGATATGTTTTTTTCATTTCAGGCGATAACGATATATATCACGATATAAGCCAAATAACTATATTTGTAAGATTTAAATGTGCCGTTGCTCACAAGTAAAATGTGAAATAATCAGCAGCTTGTTTTGATTTAAATATTTATTTCCCATAATAAGTTCAACAGGGTAGATGTACTTAAGGAACATGAGACTTTTTCAGATAAATAAAGGCAAATATTGCAAACTACACAAAAGGCAGCCGCTAAAGCGTTTAAGTTTCAAAATAGAACAAACAAAACAGACTACTAAATTGTCAATTCTACTTAGAAACAAAATATTAATTCTAAAAATAAATCTTAGTTTGTTTTACAGAAGAACAGACAAAATTGACTAACTTTTGTCAATATCAAATAAACTGAGAACTAAAAGGAAATTTTCAATCTCTCCTTGTTGTATAGCTTTCTGAACTTTCTGAATCTTTTATCATCTGTAACTGAAAATAGTTGTGGATGATTACTATAGCTTTCTAATGTGACGTTGTTGTCCCTGGCTCTCTTTCTCTCTCTCTCCCTCCCGCTCTGTTCCTGTGCTACAGCGAGTGTAACTACCGCCCCTCCCCCCCCTTCCCAGCGCAAAGTACAAGGCTCGTGTGCGGAGTGAAGCGGAAAAAAAGTGTGAGAGAGAGGGTGAGAGAAGGAAAGAAAAAAATCCCCACGGCTCGTGATAAGGAGCCGGCTCGCGTCGTTCACGTCAAAAATCCGGCTCTAAGAGCCATTTCGTTCGCGACCAACACATCACTATGAAATACCTTCGCACTACGGAACTTCTATGGCCCTTCCGTTCGACAATCTCTCCGGCATTGGAACCATCATCTCTTTTCTCTTCGGTAACCTGGTCACCACGCTCTCGGTTGATTTTTCTCTAGTCGGCACACTCATTTCCTCCATTACCGGTGCGGCACGGCGGCTGGCTGCTTCCCAAACAACTACACGTGTGGCTTGGCACTTGTGCTGTACGTAACAAGTCACGTGACGTGACGCTGCGGCTGTGATTGGTTCGGCTCTGCGCTACTTAATTTGGATTGGCTGTTCTTCTTTTCTTTTTTTTTTTAAGAGAGCAAGAGAGAGATGAGGTCTATCGCAATAGTTTAATTTTTCTATCGAGAAAAAGTTATTTCGCAATACATATTGTTATCGTTCTATCGCCCAGCTCTAATATAAACACAAACATATTTACAGTATAAGAAGAACCATGTTTACAGTGTGGTAAAAAGAAGAACAGAGGGTGTGTGTGTCTGCTGTGGCGGGGACGCTGCTGCCAACTACGCTCTGGGAAGCCTTCACCGCCCTCAGCGGAGTCCTCTTCTCTGCCACAGAGCACTTAATAACAATAACAATAATAACAATAACAATACAGAGGAAATATCCTTAGTTTTAGTATTAGTTAGTTTGGTGAACATGAGGCATTGGTGGGTGTCTTCACTGAGACTCACAAGCAACAGAAATAGAATAAAGTACAGACAGTTTAAGTGTCTGGATGCATGCTCAATCATTGAGTATATTCTGTTCTTCTGGACATGCCATTTTCAGACGAAATTTAATTTAAGATTCAGGATTCAGAGCTAGCTCATCAGATCCAAGTGTGACATCAGCTGACACTCTTTACAGAAGATTCCACCTGAACTCTGTGGAGCCTGATCTCAAGGTTTTTAAGTCTGACCCTGAAACCAGAAGAGGATCTTTCTGTCTCTTCAGATTCATTGCGATCCACTGATTTCAGTTCTGCAAGATCATGCTGATAAACCATGTAGTTCTCTTCCTCGTGTGCACGTTCGTGAATGTTACGATTACTTGAATGTGAGAAGCTTTTGTTACAGTGGCTGCATTTGTATGGTTTCTCTCCTGTGTGGACGCGTTTATGCACTTTAAGGTCACCTGTAGTGATGAAGGATGACCCACACTGGTCACAGATGTGCTTTCTGACACCATTGTGGAAGAGTTCATGTTGCTTTAATGCACTTGGAGTGGGGAAGCCTTTCCCACACTGTTTGCAGTAGTTCAGTCTTTGTCCGGTGTGTCTACGTTGATGCCATATCAGGCCTTTTTTCTTCTTGTAAGCTTTTCCACAAAGGTCACAACAAAACGGTTTCACAGCACCACAGTGACAACAGGGCTGAGAATTGGATCCATCTGTGTCGCTCTGCCTCTAAAAAAAGACACAAAGACAGTGTAAGTCGGGGAATCCCCTCAACATTTGTATCCTGAACGTCGCCTAAAATGAAAAGCATCTCTGTCCCACAACACTGTAACAACACTAATTTAATACTATAGTACCTGCACATAATACTGCAAAAATACCACAACACTACTACAGTACCACTGTACCATACTACCACCAAATATCAGTGCAACACAGTACTAATGTAATTTACAGGCCACCCCAGTGCTTCAATACTACCAGCAAAATACTTCAAGTCCAATCAGTTACTACAATAGTAATACAATAGTATAATACTAATAATCCAACAATACTGATGAATAGCAATCTAATACAACTGCAATATTACACTAACATATTAGTACAAACAAATACTTTATCAGTTCTGATATTACACTGCAAATCAAACAATCATACAATCCTATCAACAGTGCTTTATCTAAAATAAGACTGTGGCCTAAACTTTATTTTATGACACTTAAATAATTTGTATTGTATATACACCTGAGCAGAAATAATAATACTGAGGCATATTATGAAACAAACACAATCTTAAATACTGCAATATCAATTTTAGCACTACAAATGAGCGATCATTTATTTCTATTATGACTGTGAAAACAACAATATCCAAATTGCCCAGTGCTGCATTTACATGCATTACGTAATACAGTTTACTGAGCGGTCGGTCCAACCAGCCTAAAACGACAAGATAAAAAACAAAAAAACAAACAGAAAAAACAACACAACTTACGTCACAGTAACTGCACTTGTACAGTCTCTTTCTGGTGTGACTCTTCTGGTGCACTTTCAGGGAATTTGGAGCTTTATAAGCCTTATCGCACAGCTCACATTTATAAGGTCTCTCCTCAGTGTGAGTAAGTTTGTGGATTTGTAAGTTGCTGTATGTAACAAAGCGTTTGCCACACAGATCACAGCAGCACACATCCTGCCCGGTGTGAATGCGCAGATGTTTATTTCGGCTCCCCAGATGACTAAACGTTTTTCCACAAACGTCACAGCTGTATAGCTTTATTCCAGAGTGGGTAATTTGATGAATCCATAAATTTTTCCTGCAAGTAAAAGCTCTGCCACACTGATCACAGCTGTATGGTTTAACTCCGCTGTGGATGAGCTTGTGATTTTCCAAGCCTTCTTTGCGGGTGAAACACTTCCCACACTGGTCACAGCTGAATGGTTTAGCTCCAGTGTGGAAGACTTCGTGTCGTTTTAGGCTCTTCATCTCAGTGAAAGACTTACCACACAAGTCACACCTGAATGGTTTCACTCCACTGTGGATGACTTTGTGATTTTTTAAATGTCCAGCTTGAGTATAAGACTTTCCACACAAGTCACACTTGAATGGTTTGAATCTATTGTGGATGACTTGATGACTTTTTAAATGTCCAGATCGAGTATAAGACCTTCCGCACACGTCGCACCTGTATGGTTTAATGCTGTGGATGAATTTATGCATGCTCAAGCTGCTTTTCTGGGTGAAACTCTTCCCACACTGATCACAGCTGTATGGTTTAATGTCACTGTGAAAGACAAGGTGTTTTTTTAGGCTACTCATGTGTGTGAAAGACTTCCCACACTCATCACAGCTGTATTTTTTCTCTCCCTTTCTTCTGTGAGGTTTGTCGGCCTCCTGAGAGTGCTGACTTCCCGCTCCATGTTGGTCCTGCGGTGACAGAGATACAAAATGAGGTAATGAGTGAAACGCAGTTATGGAACATCCATCCATCCGCCAATTATCAACTACAGGGTTGTGGTGGAGAATTAAGGGGTATATTGTGGAAACGTCACTAATCTACTGCAGGGCTAACACATACAAACAGACAACCTTTCATGCTGACGGCCAGTTAAAGGTCACTGATTCAACCTAAGCTAAACTTCAGACTCTTTCTAATAATAGATCCTTGTACACCTGACGCTGAAACAAGAATATGCATTTGGCAGCAATGCTAATTACAACAAGGGAGTACAGATTGTTGTCACCACTCGGTACCAGACTTATTAATCACTTAATCTAATCTGTTTAATCTAAGTCTCATCCTTTTTTAACACTATCAGAAAGAGATCACAGATACAAGCGGCAGAAATGAGTTTTATCCAAAAGGTGGATGTGAGTTCAGTGATCCAGGAGCGGTTCAGAGTAGAGCCGTGACTCCTCCACATTGAAAGGTGTTCCAGCTGGGCACATATGGGAGGAGGCCACCTACTGGCCGACCTGGGAATGGTTCAATTTTTGAATCGATAAGCTGGAGGAGTATTAATCGTTTTGTTATTTTAGATTTTAATTTTTATCAAAGTGGTCATCATAAACTTTGAAACCAGGTGCATCATTCATAACGCACGGCACAATGCAGTCTCAGTCTCAGTTTATTCATTTTTCGGATATTAGTTTGTCGTGTTGAACATTTTGGCAGTAATGTGTTTTCACATCATATTTAACATCGGTTTCTCTTTGTCTGTCTGGAGTATAACGTGTAATGGTGATAATGAATGATGCGAGGTGCGGCACAGTTAAACTGCTGGATTTATTGTTGAAGAATGTGATCAATGGCTTGTTATTAGTTTTTGACTTTAAACTTTTTTTAAATTTAACTTAATATCTAAATGTTTCTTAGTTTTAGATTAGTCAGTCTAATATTTTTTCCTCGTTTAGTCGACTAAGAAATTACTCTACTGGACCGTCCCTAGTAATAAGGGATGAGAATTTCAGGGAAAAATATTGCTCTGTTCTAACTGGGAACTATTCTAATGTTCTTCAATCATCCTCCAGCTGAACCTTTCTCAAATGGCAATGCATAGTTGTAGCAGACTTGTGACCGCCTAGCTTTCCTCACTGGAGTCTGCATTGGACCACTTTTCTGTTTTGTTTTAAGGACATGGCTTTCAGATATTGCACAAAATGCTCGAGACCACAATAAAACTACAACAATGTCTGGGTCCTTGGAAGCAAAATATGAAGAAATGAGGCTTGAGAATTGCGCACAGTACTGTGATATACTGAGATATTTTTCTCACATTTTGTGTCGAGCTCATTGTTTCCTCTGTAGTGACTGAGCTGAGTCCAAACGGCTAAAAATGTTACTCGGCTTCTCCGTCAGACTCTTCTCCTGCTGGGACACAAAAACAGAACTTCAAGGATTCGGACATCATTTTGATCCCTGACAAAAAGAAGCAGAGAAAATAAAAATAATCTTCTAAATAGAAAACATTAAAAAGAGTGATTAGTTCCAGCAGGTGCAGGATGGTTTCTACAGGCTGAAGAACAACAGTCACTGCAGGAATCAACATCTGCACACTGATTTTCTGTTAGAGGAACAAAGTGAATGCAGACACACACACACAGACTCTCTCCAAACCCTCAGAACAAAAGCTGTCCAGCTTTGTCACAAAGTTACTCCATTTTGACCCCACTCTCATCATCACTGGACTCAAATAGGAAGAAGCATTTACATTTAAATGCTGTTTGTTCATTACAGCTCATTAGAATACCACCTTCTCCTCTAAGCTGGCCATCAATCAACTCTATACTGACCAGCAACTGGATGCTTCACTTTCTGACTAACAGACCCCAAAGTGCAGGGCTGGGGAACAAACATCCTCCACCTTCACCCTGAGCACAGGTGCGCCTCCGTTTTTTAAAACTATTGTATTCCACCAAGGTTACAGAGGGGAAAAGGGCGCAAAAGTGTGTTTCTGTACCACTGTTATGAATTTTATTTTTTCTCGTCTCTCCTGCTGCTTGTGCTCGGTTGCTGTGTTGTGCCAAAAAATGATCGTCTGTCAAAACCTGATTTCCGGTATTTGCCAAAAACTGATTGCTTGTATTTAAACTGCTGTCAATAACTAGTTATGTGTGTTATGTGACATATGTGAAACATATGCTAAATGTATCCCTCATGAATGATATGTAAGTACAACAACAAAGAGTTATAAAGATACTTGAAAAACAGGTCATTTTTAAATTTTATATAGAACCCCTTTGTAAACCCTGTTCACCGAAGTCTATTTAACAACATAGGTAAAGATATTGCACATAAAAACACACAGAAACATTGGAAATCAGTTTTTGGCACAACAGTAGTGTATCCAAGCTCCTCTTAAACCTCCAGCTGGTCTCTGCAGATAGCAGGCACCAGAGCTGACCATCGTCAAATGATAAAAGCTTGTGTGGGAAGAACAAGAATACTGGAAAGAACCGACCAGTTTATGGACATAGGCTCATTTCTAAACAGGCATCTGCGCGGACACCTACATCGGTCTGTAGCTTTGGGGATTGAAAGAGACTTTTCTGAGAAAAACAGCGCGATGGCGGGCTGTTGTGTGGGGTTAAAAAACGAAATGCATTTTAAAGACGAAATATTCGGTTTTTTCTTTAATTATTATGTGTATTATTTGTATTTTTCTGCTTTGTGGGCACCTCCCACACATCAGTCTGACCATCAGCAGTTAATGCGGAACAGCGGCAGCACCGCAGAAGACCTCTTCAGGAGCTAAACTCGGGATTAACTGAGCTCAGACTAAATTTAGGTCGGTGTTTACCTTTAGATGAGCCACAAAACGAGAGAAAACTCCTGCCCGATGAAGCCGGACCGCTCGTTCCTCCTCCTCTTCCTGTTTTCTGGCGTTGACAAATATCAATAGGTGGTTTACCGCCACCTGCTGGTGTGGAGGAACTGAAATACGACTCCATATTGAACTAAGATTTTGAGTAAGTTTGCTTCCTCCAGCGTCAGATTTCTGACAGTGTAACAGAACATGCTCGGTGGATTCATCACAGTTTGCTGCCGAGCTTCTCTGTTATGATCGGTGAATTGTTTAATCCAGTGTGTCTACTTACGAGACTCAGCTCTGATGTTTTCCTTTGAATCCTGCAAAACCAGCCCCTTCCCCTCACTGTTTCCCTTCAGTTTCTGCATCATTAAGCGCTGGATTTCTAAACCCTGACACTGGAGATCCTTTGTGGCCTTTTCCCTTTTCTCTGCTACAATAAATGATCATCCAATGATCCAACCAATGATCACCCCCGACCTTACATATACAACACAGACATTACATGGGGATACAAGTCGGAGATTGGTAGCATTGGAGAGAAAAAAACATTGAAATGTACCTTACAATGGGAAAGTACAAGAGGAAAAAAAGAGACCCCTTCTCATGCTGTGCTTCCATGGTAGGACAGCACGAGAACAGGAAACAAAAAAACTCCTCTGCACAAAAAAGCACATAGATGTCCACAGCACAACATTGTGAAGACATAACAAGGCACAGCAGCCGCCTCGCACATCGCTATCTTCCCAGCGCTGCACGTAGACCCGCCGTGTTCCCCCACAGGAAACAAGCATCGAAGGCGTTTGGAAAGGGAGGGGGATGAGTGTGTGCTTATCAGTGTAAGTGTATGTGTGTGCGTGTCCATAGTTCAGCGGAGACAGTGTCCTTCGCCCTGCCAGGCTAAGTAAACAGTCTACCAGCCAACCCAGGTGGCCTTAATGGAATGGGAAGGAACAGTCTCAACATAGTCGTTATCAGGGAATGCATTCAGAGACCAGTTGATCAAATCCATAGTTCTCTTTAGGTTTTAGACACAGGCTGTGAAAGAGTGTTCCAGGGAAAAGTAATAAAAAACATGAGACAAGACAAGGACATAAGCAGCTAAGCAGGGAAGATAAGGGAGAGGAGGAGAGGAGAAAAGTGCGACCGCCTTCGCTGAGAGCCAAACGAGAAACGGATTCACTTTCAGAGACATAGACAAACTTCATTTTCTTTTTCAGCAGATGGACCCAAACTGTCAAGGCTCAGAAATGTTGAAGGCAAGCAATCTCAGTCCTTCACAGATATGACTGTCTTCTGATGACATCAGGATTAGAGCCTGATTTGGTCACACTGATCCCAGATAACAGAAACAGTGACATCTCTCCAAGAACCAGACTAAGCTCACACATTGAATGATTTGAAAAACAAAGCCTCACAAAACTAGACTACCTGCACATGATGGAGCATGAATGCTGCCCAGACTTTTTTATCTTGGATTTTGGCCCTAACCTTGGACCACTATGACATTTTTTGAACTGACAGGTGGTGTAGTACTGATTTACATTAAAGATTCTCCTCTGGCTTCCTTCACTGCAGTGTGTCTGCCAAAAATATTGAATATAGTTTTATTGATCTGTCCTGGAGGCAATGAACACTTTGCTATTTATCGTACCTCTTCTACAGACAGAGATGTCCCGGTTGCCAAATTAAAATCCTTATTTGTCAGTTCTGAGGTTATTTTGGGTGACGTGACGTTAGATCGTCTCTCTAAAAACTAATAAAAGCTTTATGTATTTAGTGTTTGGTTTTCCTCAATCATTACTGGAGACAAAGAAGTTGATAAAAGCTCATTTTTCTTTCCTCACGCACATCTAAACAACATGTGTTGAGCAGGACTGAGGACAGACTGATCAGAGGTGCTGACCTGTGAGTGGACCATGAGCTTAGATTAAATTGAGCCGTAAATCCATCCATATTACTGTATTTAAACACGGTCATTTGTTTTCATAAAAAGGTTAGATGACACCAAATTATTGTTTTTCGAATATCAGGTTCTTAAAATAATTTCTTAATGTGAAGCAGTCATCAGTAATGCATTCAGTCAGGCAGTTTTTTAGTGTCCTCTCCTCTTGCAGTTCCTCTATCATCCAGCAAGTGGCAGTGTGGCCCCACGTAAACTCTCCTCCTCTGTTGTTTCTTTTAACAAACTCCAGAAGAGAAACACTTAAGAAAAATTCAGGTTCAAATATAATATAATATAATATAATATAATATAATATAATATAATATAATATAATATAATATAATATAATATAATATAAGAAAGCTGTGTTTTACATCTAAACAGAGGGAACATTCGGGCTAAGCATGAATAAACAGTCCCTCTTATGTCATTTGCTAAGGCCACAGGATCTCTGCATGTTTGAAAGCTTGAAGTCAGATTCACTCTTTGTGTTTTAGTCCTCTTGGAAACAATTTTTTTTTTAGAAGTTTAGGGGTCAGCTGCTTTTCAACATATACTCTACATTGAGTGTAAGTGCTTCAGATGTTCTTATTTTAATTTTATTTATAAAATATTTCTTTATTATTCTATTTTTTTGTTGGTGTCAATCCTGCAGTGTCTTTGTCCTCCTGCAGAAGGCAGTGTAAACCGGCAGAAAGGTCGATACAGCTGCAGCTTTCTGCAAACAAAAGCACCTCTTTTTCTTTTTCCTTTTTGCCTTTCACTGTTCTGCCTCCTCTTCTTTCTCCTTTTCTTTAGCTTTTTCCTTCTTCCTTTCTTTTCCTCTCCTTTATTATCTGTGTGTTTATTGAAGCTGATAATTTTCTGAAGTTCAGGACGGGTCGACTGATGCAAAAGACAATCAGAATTTACGTTTAATTACGTCACAATATGTGTGTGAATGTTATCGGTGTGTCTGTGTGTCTGTAAGTGTGTGAGTGTGTGTCTGTGTGTATGATCTCTCTCTCTCTGTCTGTGCGTGTTATCAGTGAGCGTCAGCTGGCTCTTTGCTTTGTTTTTAGGTCACTTTTGCACCAACTTCCTTAAATCAGTCTGAAAGCAGCTCAGTTCTTTAAAATAGAAACAATTAGTGTGGGCTTGACATTCAACTCTTTCTCTCTTTCGTTCCTCCTTTCTTTTCATCTCTTCCTTTCTCTTCTGTCCTCTATGGTTTGCTTTTCTTTGGAGAGGGGGAAGTAGGCCGTCTGTCTCTGACTGGGCAGCACACATCAGCTCTGTCTTGTTGTGATGACGAAGCTGATCTTGTAGTTACAGCTCTGTCTCTCATTGTTTTACACCTGGACCGTGAACATGTGACAGGGATTGAGCTTCTGATTCGACGGGATCTTTGGATGGTAAAAGGTGTTCAGAGTTCTGAAATATAAAAATCATCAAAACAAATTGGATGTAGCAAATGGGAAGCTGCTATGATTCTGAGATGAGCATGTTTGGCACCATTAGGTCTCCAAAGACATGAAAAGGTCCCAAAACATCATTTGTTTTAATGATCTTTAGAGGAGAAATGTTTGCACAGGGCCACAGAATCTGCTGTAGCCAGACTATCCATATCTGGGCTTCAGTGCTGCACAGGTGAATTTCCCCAAATGTTACTTTACTGATGCCGATGCGCTTCATAAAGCCGGGTTTGCCTCTGCTTCAAAAAGCAATTTTGAGCTTAAATAACCAAAATATTTTTAATGAAATTAAACGTCCTAAGGAGAAATGTAGGAGGGCTGCACTGTGACAATTTTACATTATTCAATAATGATCCACCCAGTTTATCTACCTTCAGTGTTGCACTTTGAGCCTGTTTCACTTTCAGTCTTAGTGTCCTTGATAACTTAAAGCCAACTCATTTAAATCAGACATCATTCCCTCGAATTCAATTTGAGAAATGTACGGGTGTATGTGGTTCTGCCTTAACTGGATGAAATCTTACCTAACAGGTCATTTATCTGTCAGCATTGGTAACCATGCTTCTAACACTGTTAGCTGAACTTGTGGCTCAATTCTGTATAGACCCGCTTTCATCTATATTTAAGAAAACATCATTCTGTCATCTACTTCTATGCTGACGATGCCCTGATATACCTTTCATTGTACACAAATCATATTTCATTCATTCTTAAATTTTTGCAGTGGCACTGCTGCACTGCAGGAGGAGGAAAGCTGTCAGTGGAGAATCGACCTCAACAAGGAAAAAACACAAATAAAGAAGGAAAGCTCGGTTTGATTTCTCATTAAATGTTGGGCGGCAGCAGCAGAAGATTTTTTATTTTTTTTAATAAATGTGGGACTGGCTGTGTTAGACAGTCTGATTGTAGCCACATTTGAGCTCCTGTCAAAGACACAAATGGTTCATGAGTTGCTGTTTACAACCTTCCTTGTTTTCCATATAGCAACAAACACCTGGACGGTGTTCTTGTAGCTGAGGGATTCAGTGACAGATCCTCTTGAGGTTTCCTTCCAAGTATGTGGTGCACTCTCTGATCTCCGGGGGTATCCATCTGATCTGGTATCAATGGTAACCATTTTTCTAAGAAGGAAACATACTTGTTACCTTTCACTCCCTCTGGGAATCGTGCTGTTCTCAGAGCTTTCTGTCTCTGTGTGTTTTCCCACCAGGTTTTCACAGACTTGCTGTAGCCTGGTCGATCACTGCTGTTGTTCACTGTACTGTATTTTTGCCCCAGTTGTGCTTCTCAGAGATATATTACAGCTGTCTTTACAGCATCTGCCGAATGCAGATGCTTTCTTCATCATGTTTATTTGCATTTTGTGCTGTTCTCATTCCTGATGCATCAAATAATAGTGAAGTTCAGGCATGTCTCTGTTACCCAGAGCATGTCCTTTGGTGGTTGACTGTCATGATCCAGGCTTTGGTATCAGTGTGCAGGAGATGTCACACCCAACCTGACGTTTTTCACTGTGAGACAGAACAAAGCAGAATCCTTTGCTAATCCTAAAAAGCAAGTAAAACAGCAAAAACAAACCAAGTGCATAGTATGTAGGCCCACACAGGACACTCCCACGGTCTCCGGGGACACTTCAGTTTTCCTGCCTTGTAGAAGGTTCCACCATAATCCTGTCATGTAGCGAGAGCTCTGGCGTGTGCTGTGGTTTGTTCTGACATCGTAACAAATAAAATCGTGGTTATTATTTAGACAATCTGAATGAATCGTTGGCTCTTCAACACGAGTTACAAATAAAGCTTCAAAAATAAAACCCAAATTACAGCTGAATGATAAATCAATGAGTTCAGCTTTAAATACACACACACACAGAGAGAGAGAGAGAGAGAGAGAGAGAGAGAGAGAGAGAGAGAGAGAGAGTGAGTGTGTGTGTGAGAGAGAGAGAGAGACTGTGTGTGTGTGTGTGTGTGTGTGTGTGAGAGAGAGAGAGATACCCCTCTGGAGACTGAGGTCAGGGAACACACTCTTTCCCCCGTCTGCCATCGCGGGACCTCATCAACACCTCGCTGCCATGTCAGTGGAGGACACACACTGCATGTCTCCCATGGGACCCCAACACTTATTACAAAAGATGTGAAGGACAGAGGAGGGGGGGGGCAAGATGAAAGTTGGAGGGTTAAAGGACGTTTGCTTCCACAGAGTATACAGCGCCGCACTATCTGTCGCTCTCTTAGCGTGTTTTATGACTAAGAAGCAGATGACATCACAGGATTGGCTCCTTCATGCTGCATCAGCAACTGTCCTGCACATACTGAGCGGGCACGCGTGTGTATGTGTGTATTCATAATGCAGTGTGTTTGCCTTGTGTCGCGCTTTGATCCTAACAAGTGCAGAGAGGCAAAGTCACAGTGAACAAACATGAAGAAGAGAAAATGGCTGAAGAAAAAACCCCAGAGCCAAGTTAAATATGATTTTCCATTAATAGAGGTTAAAAGTGACGCTAATGTCAAAGATGATGCTTCTAGTGGTAAATATGGAGACCCGAGAGCTGCTCTGTGGAGCTTAGCAGCCTCTTACAGCTCCCTGTTTTTGTTTTACAGCATCAAAACTGAAATGTGCCATTTTCAAGTCCACTGACGACACAAATTTAGGTGTGTTTTGGTGCGATGTTCAGGTGCAGATTCAGAGTTCACCTTAGTTAAGCTTTGCCCATGCACATGTTCTGGCTGGACTAACAGCAAGACGGTTGCTGTGTGGGAAAATGCAGGAATAATTATTTTAGCTGGTTCGATCTCTATAGTCACCACATTTATTACATTAACAGACAAAAAAAGAAGAAAAACATGTCATTATTACTCTTATGACCCTGAATCTTTTTTTTTTCACTTTGAGAACTTGCACAACAGGCTTGTGTCATCTTTAAAACACCTCCAGGCACTTAGTTATTTTAGATGTCATTACTGGGACGTCCATTAGACGGAGAAATCGCTTCTCAGAGATTTGCACATCTTTCAGTTTGGAACCATTTAGATGTGAGAAAAGACGAGAAGCCGACAGTTATTCACTACTGAACGTTTGCTGGAATCTGCTAATTATTTTCTCCATTATTGTTTATTTTTAATGACAAAAAGAAAATAATTTTCAGTTTAAAAAAAGATTCAGTTATTGTAGATTATGAAAATCAGCAGAGGGGAATGATTGCTTGTGAACTGCTGCACGATCGCATGCAGTCACATTTAGTCTGAGAGGACAGCTCTGTGAACCGCTGCGTTTCTATCAGGCTGAAAGATGGCAAAGTGCTCCTCTAAATGAATCTGTTATAATGTCGTTTGCATTGATTGGTTGCAGTAAACTATAAAACCCATATCTGCTATTATTCACTTAGTGATGAATAATTACTGATACACTAAATTTGTGATTCCCTAATGAACACACTCATATTGATGGAGGAGCAAACATTTGGCTGACATTTTTGACTTACAGTAAAACTTTCCAGAGACTTCCGTCTTAAACCACGTCTTCATTCAAACATCGATTTACATTACAGGGACAAAAAGGAAGCACGTCCCTGCAGTTAAAGCAGCTTTTTGTCATCAAAGCATGATCTGCTCATCTTTGGCCTTCAGTTCTTCTGGGCGCCCTCAGTATGCACCACGGGGAAGGAAAACACCCACAATCCCACAGGAGAGACTGACCTGACGCAGTGTAAGGTGTGCTCATCACTGGGTAATCAGTTTCATTACATGTTATTATTTAAATTTCTCTGTAATTTTAACATTTTAAGAAAGAAAAACCTTTGGAAAAGAGCACCAGCGTAACGCTTATGATGTGGACGAACAGAAACGAACACTCATACCTGGAATGTTTCTGTTTTTGAAAATTCACAGAGGAAAACTTTAAAACATGCATTCTGGGTAAAACTTCAATGTGCAGCAAAGGAAAGATCTCCTTTTAATCTGCATGCTACCTACAGCCGTGATTCCTTCTGTATTAAGATAATCAGCCATAGAAAATATGACATATCTCAGAAATCGCTGTGAACAAAAATCAAGTTTGAATTTTTTATGGATAGTGTCCTGCACTCATGGAGAAACAACGTGTATAAAGAAGCGAAAACAGTCTGAACCCACTTCGAGGGCCTGTACACACACACACGCTTTATTATCGACCCACAGCAATGTCCTTTTTGGGTTGGCACACACTTCTGACCGCAGCTCTCTCTCAGCGTTGTGCAAACTGTCTGATGGAAGAACCTTCCCTCCTTTCCACTCCCGTGTCACTAAAAGCAGTACAGAGCTTCTTTATGCCATTACCACCACCTGTCCACTCACCTGCCTGGCACCACCCCTTCCCTGCAGCTGAGCCAGGGACCACACCTCCGCCACAATATACAAGCTCAACACAGAGACTCTGGAAGTCAAAATGTCATTCATGATCTCCGGAGGTTTGAGTACGCGCCAGCATGAGCTGTGATGGTGTGAAATGATGCTCCTGTAGAAACCACCACTTTATAAGATGAAAAATTATTCACAAAGACTCATTCCACATGTTTGACCTGGCAGATTGTTGTGCTGGGCGTCCTTCTTGATCCCACATGGATTAGTTCCTCTTCCTGCTCCCAGAATTAAAGCTGAGAGTGTTTGCTCGTTAGGTGAACGTGCAAACCATCACACTACGACATCGACCTCATTTTAACAACAAAAGTCTTTTATTTGCAGTGTCACAGAAGAAGTGACACTACACACGATCCAAAAATCACAACTGAAACCTCTCTGATTGGTTGATTGGCTGTTACCATGGAGAAAGACACAAACTACAAACACGTTCAAGCTAATATTGAGCAACGCTCTGATAATAAACAGGATAATGTCTGGAAGTCACTGGATGTGGAATCTGGGATTTGCAGTGCATTATGGGATGAGTAGTTCACTGTAAACAGTAATCACTCACACAGTCTTATTTTTGTTGGTTTGTTTTCCTTTATTTTTTGATCCAAACCAAATTGCTCATTGTTGCCTTGGTTTCAGGCTTCAAACTCTTCATATAGAGAACAGGAAATCCACCTGAGAAACAGGAGCTGTTGGAAAAAGTACATACTATAGTTTGAAGGTAAACTTTGTATGGTTTCATTAAATATACCAAAGTTAATATACAGAAAAGGATCAGCTAAAACAAAACCTATTTATTCCTGTATTCCTGTTGTCGCACACCCTCCAGAGGTAGATTTGGGTGCAGCGGCACGGAGATCCCAGCTACTGTTCATCTTTGTGTGTTTTTCATTGTCTTCCTGATCTCCACTAATCTCACCTGGACCCACAACACCATCGCCCTAGCGCCTCTGTGTCCTAAAGAAGAATAACCTGGACCAGAAGCTGCTGCTGGCCTTCTGTTGCTCCTCAGTGGAGCGCATCCTGTCCTGCTGCCTGGTGTTTGGTGGGCAGGGGCCACAGGAAGGCTGCACAGACCGTAATTAACACCATCCAAAAAATCACTGGCTGTCCTCTGCCACCCCTGGAGGCCATCGCCAGATCCTTCTGCCTCAGGTAAGCCAGGGCGATCACAGGTGACCCCGCCGACCACCTGTTTGACCTGCTGCCCTCCGGTCGGTGCCCCAGGTTAATATTTTCAAGCATTTTTAATCTGTCCTCTAATCTGTGCCTTTCTCTTATTTTGTGCATATTTCTCCTCTTTGTTATTTATTCCTGCTTTCTACTATTTATATTTCATTCCACACAGTTGATGTGGAGCACCCACAATTTCATTGTACATGTACAATGACAGTAAAGGGCTATTCTGTTCTATTACATATGTTGTTGGAGTTACTTTTCCAGTAATTATATTGTTGGAAAACTGTGTTTGGACATCACATCATGAATTGAAAAGATAGTACGAATGAACCGGAGCCCCGGGAAGGTCCTTCCTCACTAACTTCCAACCGGATTCAGGATCTCCAGGCATCAAATAGCTGTTTTACTCACAGCTGGTAGAGGGTGCTGTTCTGGTGAGTATTCAGCTGGCATACATTAACTGGGTAGTGGGTTCATATTATGAAATGGGAAGTAGCTGCTGATGATTTAACAACAAATATAAACAACATAAGGAGGGCTTTAGTGAGAAGAACTATTCTTAAAGGTGGTCAGAAATGCACGACGTTTAAAGCGAACTGTTCCTTTAAGATTGGAGCTTTTTGGCAGGCAGACAGATGGGGAAGCTCCTTTTAACATATGCTGAGGAACTCTGGCACCCTCTCTGCGTTTCAGGGCTAGAGATGAGGTTATGTAAGTATGTAAACAAGTCGGCACACACGCTTTTTATTTTTCTCTCTCAGTTCAGTGCCTTGCTCAAGGGCAACAACAAGGCAGTTCACTGAGTTCAGTCTGTATTCACGTGTGCTTGAGGGCATCGGTGGAGCTGAAGCAAGTCTATTAATTGACAGAAGGTAAATGAGAACTGTTTAAGCTATTTAACCAACAGCAGTTTTCAGCCTCTGACTGAAATCAGCCATTTCACTGAAATCAGAACGTCTTTGGGTTTTAGACCAGATGAAGCAAACAATTTAAACGCAGTCATCTATGTCATCAAACAACAACTCAGTGAGTGGAAAAGCTGCTGGTGGGCTTTAAACAGAAATTTCAGCCTTTCAAAAAGACAGAGAAGCTTTGTTCACGAGTACGCTGGCTCCTCAGTTAAAACCGCTCACAGCATGACGGCAAAACCCAGCAAACACTCTGACCTTGAATAACTGACACCAGATCGTTTTGTGTCTGGTTTTGGTTGAAAAATTGTTCCAAAATAAAAATTGTGCCCACGTCAGAGACGGAACATCTGCTGGATGTCCTCGTTCAACACTAAGTGTTTACAGAATTCTTTGTACACGATGATTGGTCTGAATGCAGACAGTCTGCAGTGGATGTCGAGTTCCAGAAAATAACTTGAACGGGATTTACATGCAGATACATGTTAGTAGTTTAAACATGATCCATGCATCATCCTCTGCTGCACATCGGGGTCTGTGTGGTTGTTGGGCCAGTGTTCTCAGCTGCCCCGGGGCATATCGAGGCATTCCCGAGCCAGCTGAGAGACGTAATCTCTCCAGTGTGTCCTTGGATCCAGAAAGGACCCAGGATGTGTAACTGTTAACCAGAGCCCTTAGCCCGCAGAATGCCAGAAACTGTCATATCTTATAAAAACAAAGCTTCAAATCAAACCAGACAGAGATGAAAACACCACTGTTGACAAAGGAGAAGAGAGGAAATCTCGCTAAAACACAGCTTAAACAATGACATGAAAAGACCTAAATCAGTTGTAAATGCATGTCTCATTACTTGTGTCTATAACTCCCAGCTCCCTGCCCTTTGGTTCAAAACATTTGTCTTTTTTTGTAATTTCCTAAAACAGTTGGATCCTTTACTTGGAAGTAGGCATTCTCCTGGGAACTGTTTTCCCCTGCGGATAAATCCACCTTTGTGTGGTGGTCCAAGGCGGCCTGAATGAAACAATACCTCGTAATACTGTTGAAGCATGGTCATCACGAGGGCCACAACGAGGCAGAGAGTAACACAGCAGACGGGTTTCCAACAGCAGCTTCAAGTGTCATCCTCAGTCTGGTCTGACACACACACACACACACACACACACACACACACACACACAGCATTAGATCACGAGTTCAGCTTCATGACCAAAGTGGGCAGCGTAAGCAGGCATGATGTGCAGAGGTGAACCGGCGCCAAAGCCGACATGGAGGGAGGAAGCGCAGGGAGACGGATGCACACGGTAGTGTGCAAAAACAGTCCGCTGTGAGGACGGAGAACTACCCGACGCCATAAACCTGCGCGTCTGCCCACCCGTCTGTCCGACCTCGAAATGAAGCCGGGATGCTCCTCTCATCTGCTGACATCACAAACAATGTGGGGGTGGGGTTATTTTAGGAAAATGAAGACAGAGTAATATTACCAACAATAAAAACCTCGATGTCGAGAGGCTGTGCGGTCTTCTGTACACCTGACTCTGTCTCTACTGACTTTAGCTCATTACATAGTGGACTGATGTTGGTAATGCCTCCTCCACCCAGCATAAGCATCCAGGGCTGAAACATGAAGCTCTCTGGTGTCCTCTTCAGGGCTGGCTCAAAAAGCACCTCAGTCCCCACAGACACCAGCGTTAAAATGTCCAACTTTACAGCAGAAATAAACATGTTCACAGCCACTGTGGATGGATCCCCCCTGCTCTTAAAAACACGTGTAATTCATCAGCAGGGACAATGAAGGGAGGGGGATGGGGACAGTAATTGACAGGTGTCAGGACACACCTGTCCTGACTGTCTGCTAGTCTTCATCTCAGCTAACTGAGCCGAGCTGCCCATCCGGACCGTGAACCGAGAACCAAGGCTCTTGAACTTTAACTCGCTCGCAGCTGCCTCTTCAAAATGTGGTGTAGCTGGCAGACTGTGGTAACTTCTGCAGGACCCCACAACTACAGAGACTTCGACAGCTGTGACAGGTGTGTTTGGTAGTAATATAAGGTGCTCTAAAGACATTATATTGGTTAGTTTAAGGATAAAACCGAAACACAGCCTAACAGGCTTTCACTGTGTCTTCCTGCTTCTGCAGTAATATGTATTCTGCCAGTTTAAGCTGTTCTTTTCTTCTTATTTTTATTGTGCTGATAGTCTGTGTACAGACTGAGTCAGCTCTGAAGTCTTCTCTGCTTTCTGTGTTTTAGTAAAAGCAGCTGTTGTTAAAGATTTATTAGTTCCAGGTCCAACATGATGAGCTCAGTTTCACTCATGATGCTGGATGAATGAGGGCAGCACACAAGTGTAAACAGAAACAAGGACTTTGCCCACTGTGGCTCTGCAGAGGTTAAGTCTGTGAAGGTTCTCACTCATCCTGGTCATCGTAGTCAAAGGAGCTCGGAAAGAAAAGCGTCTGGACTTCTTTAGGTTGCTTGAAGACATTTCACCTCTCATCCGAAAAGCTTCTTCAGTTCTAGGGTCAAATGGTGGAGGCTGTGTCCCAATCCAGCGACCGCACGCTTCGAGTACGCATTTTGAGACCTATTACGTCACAGCATCGCGACGACGTCTGTCACAATCCGAAGTGTACTCCAAATGCGCCGTCGATTTTCCCAAATTTGAAGTGCGGTCCGGTGTACACTTCGTGGTCCCATATATCCCACAATTCATAGCGCGGCGGTGGGTGTGGATAATTTTGCAAAAAATACGGCAGACAGCTGAATCGGAGCGGCCGAAGAGTAAACTTTCAAAAGTAAATACTGAATAATATGTCACTTATTTATGTGCGAATGTTGAATAAGAACATTAAAACATTACTGTTGGCCACATGTCGGCAAAGTTATGTGACATTAGTGATGTTTGTACTAACTTGGTTTTAAAGCCTTTACTTTAAAATATACGCCGTTCAATAGTCGACCTTAATCTTACAGAGAATGTGATGATTTTATGGATAGTTAAAGTCAGTCATATATCCACAAACACAACAAGCTGAAAGTCAGTGATGCTGCTCGGTTTGCAGTCCTGAATATCACGGCACAAGCAGGATTCACTGCACTGTTAATGTTAGCTATGTTATATTGCTGCCTCTGTTCGGTGGTGTCGAGCCAAACGGACTTTAACGTGTGTTTGAACGAGCTGACGGTTCACTCGTTAAGCTGAAAGAAAGATGCTTTAATCACAGGAGTCACACATGTGTCCACTGTACCATCTGGAACTCTTCTTGTTTAGCACTCGTAATAACACAAACACTAAATCCTCCTTCTCTTGTGCTGTTTTGTAGCAGTGTATACACCTGAGACTGTCACCTGTCTGTCTGTCCTGCACTCTCTCTCTGTTTCTTTCTCTCTGATTGTGGAATAAAAGTATGAACATGTATTTATAAGTTACACTTGTGTTTGAATCCTGCAGCTTATCACACATTTGATTTCCATGTGTGACAACTGCAAGTGTCCAGAGTGAGGACAGACTGAGGGAGCCACTGCTGCACATCATCTGTGAGGCTTTGCACCCCTGATGATCCACCAGGACAAACTCAGCAGTGTGTGAGGAAGAGGAGGAGGAAGAGCCAGCAGCAGCTGACAGATGGAGAGAATAGACAGACTGTTCCCTGTTTGTGAAGGACTGCTAGAAAAGTTTAACATAACTAATTGTCTGTCCTGAATCAGTCTTATTAGGTAATGTTCAAATAATGTTATCATTCCAGTGTTTTCAGTGTGGGAGAAAGTACTCAGGGCCTTCAAGTTACACACTATGAAAGGCAGCAACAAGTTTAATATTCAGAAACCTAAAGTATGTATCAGCAGCAGAATGGAGCTAAAAATAAATGTTTGTTTCAGTTCTATGAAGCTTTGAGTATTTTGGATTAGTAGTACTGCTGTGTTTGTTGCATCATATTGCTGTAATTGTTTATATGCTTTATATATTCTGAGGTAAGTTGATCTATAGTGTTACATCATATTCTATAAGGATGTTATGTGTTTGTATACTTTCTGCCCAGTTTGACCCATTTAGCAGAAGTCAGCCTGTTTAAGGCTCTGATATCTATTCTGTATGACTTAAAGCAGTTATGACATGGTCTGATTTTCTCACCCAATAAAGGAATATTTCATATATCAGTCTACTCTTCTTTCTATCAGAAACAGTTATTTGAGCCAAATGTAATAATGCCAACAAATTAAACTAACAATATTTGTCTCTTATGTATAATACATCTATATATACACTGTCAAAGATACTTGTCTTTGAGTGAAGATTTAAGGTGATAGGAAATTTGAATAAATGCAACTTGAATCTTTACTGAAGCTCAGTATTCATCACAGAGTTCAAGCTCACTGCTGTAATATATCATGATAATCTGACAATAACTATAATATTGGCCATATTATATTTACATTACCACAGTGAGATGACTTTAGTCTCATGAACAACATTAGCTAATTGTTATTTACTAGCTAATATTGAAATGACTGTTCAGTACAGAAATGAAGCCCAACAATCATGTTGTTACAGTCCTGTGGTCTCAGCCTCAGATGAGTAATCAAAGTGATGTCATAAAAAAAAATGAACGAACAAAATAATTTTTTTTCTCCTCCATTTCTGTCAAACAAAGCTGTATGACACGTTTCTCGCGGTTAGTATCATGGTTGCTAGGCAACCTGAGCAGCGCGACGAAGGCTAGACCGTCCCATTTCACAAGCCTCGCTCTTCTCGTACTTCTTAGTACGTGCCGTACGTAGTACGCGAACTGCGCGTACTACGAACCGTGCGGTCGCTGGATTGGGACACAGCCGGAGAGCTCATTGTGAAACCTAGCCCCACCCTCTCATGTGATTTCCTGAGGTCAGATGGCCCAGGATGTGAGTGGGCGTTAAGGCGTCTGGGGAGGGATCTCAAAACTGGATTATAGGTGGCAGACAGTTGGTGTCGTAAACCACCGCCTCTGTTCAAAGATGGTCGCTCACAGTGGACATAAATGGCTTCTTTCACTCCTCTTTCAAACCATCTGTCCTCTCTGTCCAAAATGTGAACATTGGCGTCCTCGAAATCACATGATAGGGTGGGGCCAGGTTTCACAATGAGCTCACCTGAAACCCTGGCTGATTGTGACCCACACCCGTTTTCACACCTCGGCTCATGTGATTAGGTAGAGGATCTTCAGGGGGCCCTTTTGTCCCTCTTTGGGGGGACACTCCCACGGGGTTTAAATCTGGGACTCTCTACCATTTGACCCTAGAGCTGAAGAAGCTTCTCGGATGAGAGGTGAAACACCTTCAAGCAACCTAAAGAAGTCCAGACACTTTTCTATCCAAGCTCCTTTGACTGCAGAGATTAAGCTTTAGTCTTGTAAATATACACCCTGCTGTGGGGCCTCCCTGCTGCTGCGGAGTCGGGGCGGTCTGCTTCTCCCCACTGCAGGGAAAAGGGTAGCACCACCTGGGTCTGGGTGTAGTTTCCCCCTCCAGGGGCAAGGGTACCTAGACCTGGTTCTAGGGTCGAGTACGCTTGGGGAGTGTGATTGTGTGTACAGTGTCTCTTTATGTCTGTCTCCACGTTGGTTGAGTGTGGAGTAATTGCTTATGAGAGCATGAGGGTGGGAATGGATGTTTGTATCTGTGTGTGCCTGCATGTCTGTGTCTATATGTCAGGTTGGGTATCAGACGCCACCTCTCTAGGGACATCTCAGGCCCTCCAAGGTTTGGAGGCCTATCTCCCCCCACCACTTCCCCTGCCGGTGGCGGACGCCCTTAGACATCGGTGCGTTGGTGGTTCTTTGTGTCCGGGGATGGGCGTCCGGGTACACACCGGGCCACTTCGGGGATGGGGTGCCCTCGGCCTCTCGGCCTGGGGCTCGGTCACTCAGGCACAGCTGGCTGCCGGCGGAGCTCACGGGCACGTCACTGCAACCCCCCCTGGCTTCTGCTCCGCGGCTGCTGAGTGACCCCTCATCTGGGGCTCTCCTCAGCTCTTTCTGGGATAGTGGCGCGGCTGCCCCTCTGTTGGTCTTCCTTGGTCTCTTGTGCTCTGGGGGCCTCTGGATGTCTGGAGTCTTGATCTCCTCCATACCTGCTTCATGTCCTGGAGGACGGGGCAGTGGCCCCCCCACACCCTCTAACAGATCATTACATGAAGGAACCTTTTAAAAACAAGCGCGTTCATGCTCACAGGTGTACACACGGGTGCTCACACACACAAACTACACCCTTTTTGGCTCCTACCTCAAAGCACACTGTGCGCTGTCAATCTTACGTGCTGCACAATAATGTTTAATATTTAGTATTTACTGTTATATTCTCATATATCATTGTGATGTTGTTTATTCTATTACTCTCGTTTTCTTCTGCTTGTTTTCCTTTTTCTTTCTCAACAGGTGATCCAGGTGATCGATATATGTATTTTTTGTCTGCTTATTCTGTTGGTTTTTGTTTTTTGCCCTTTTTCCCCGTCCCTCTTCTCCGCTGTTTTTCTTTCCCTCTTTCTTTCTCCCCTTTCTTTTCCCCAGTCAAGTCTGTCCCGTATTCAGCAAGTGAAAATAAAATAAACAATAAAAGGTGAATCAAATAGACCATTACGGCAAGGCTGGGATGGTCCATTTGGTAAAGTAAATCCGTTGGGCATCTTTCTTTGCCTTTAGACAATAATTCTGATGGCAAAAAGGCCAAACGGGACAGGCAAAAAAATAAATAAAAAATATACACCCACCAGTATGTGGAGTGGAGTGGGGTGAGAAAAACCCCACACAGTTTAAAATAAGGTAAAAAAAATTCTGTCTCTTCACATTAAAACCTAGGGGCACTACCACATACACTCTGTCACATTTATCAGCTGAAACACTTGAACATCTCCAAAAAAGAAAATAAGTTTCTAACACAAATAAATCTTCCATCCATTATTTAAATGAGAAGTTTTGGATTAAATAGAGAACACTGCATGTTTAAATTTCTGTTTAAAAAAACCATCCGTTTATCCAGTCATGGTGGATAAACAGAGGTGGTGTGTGGTCTCAGCCTTGACGATAGGATGAGAAGCTTAAATACTGGATGGTGCTGAGAGTAACCCTTATCGTGGTTGTAGGGGCAGGGGTCGAGGCAGAGATGCCCAATCCTCCCTCCCCCCAGCCACTTCCTCCAGCTATTCCAGGGGGAAACTGAAGCTTTCCCAAGCCAGCCAAGAGATGTAATCTCTCCAGCGTGTCCTTGGTCTACCCTGGGGTCTCCTTCCAGTATGCCTTGCCAAAAACACCTCACCTAGGAAGCGTCCAGGAGGCACCTTGGTTAGATGCTGAACCCCCTCCACCAGCTCTGTGTGAGGTGGAGGAGTGGCAGCTCTACTCTGAGCACCTCCTGAATATACAAGCTCCTAATCCTATCATTAAGGCTGAGTCCAGACACCAGCAAGCACCAGAGGAAGCTCATTTACTCTGCTGGCATCCATAAACTCATCCTTTCAGTTGTTACTCACAGCTTGTGGCCATTAGAGGGCGTGGCCTACCCACCAGGAAGTAGGCTGACCCTTTGCTGCCAATCTTACACCTAACCATAGATGGGTCACTAGTCCCCTAGTGGTGGACCCAGATCACACATATATCCATTTTTCACACAGCACACAAAATAAAACCACCACAACAGATTCAGTATTAAATTTTTTCTTGTTTATTACAGGAGGCTTTTCTTTTATATACAGAGACATGTATTTGCAAAATACTAAAAAGTATTTCAACTCAAAGTACTAAAAAGTATATATATATTTATATATATTCATATTATAATTATAATTGTAAATATTATTGTCTCTAAAACACCAGGGTGGGGTCACTGAGGCACGGCTTTCGCCTCCTTTACACCGAGGTTTCACCGGCGAGTACCACTGAAGTCAGAGGAAAACCTTGTAACTTATTATGTTTTTGGTTTTTGTGTTTTTAGAAAATGACACAACTGTGATGGACACTGTTCCAATTTGGACTTTAAAAGTTGTGCTCATTACTTTGCTATTTCTTAATTTCCGTATTTATTCAAGCCTTAAATTTCAGGAGTTACAAGGTTTTAACCCTCCAGCTATAAAGTTTAACGTTTTCCAGCGAAAGCACTAAAACTACTTGTATCGTGAAACCTCTTATCGTCAACTTAGTGAAGCATATTTTCCAACTTCTACTATTTGTGGCCTCATTTTATCCCAAAGGTGACAATAAGAGAAATGTTCCTGTTTTTCTCGTGTGGAATAAAAGAGGATTCGAGAGGTGTCAGGAAGGGAAATATTCAAACTCCCCCCCTTTCCTAAGAAAAAGGCAACTTTCTCAAGATATGAGGTTTCTTTGGGACTGATATGACACTGGAAATCTGCAAACCAGTTTGTCACCCGCTGTGAAACCAGTGACGGTGTAAATGGGACGACTGTGGTTTAAGCAGTGAGAAGATGCCTGGAAAAACCAAACCCATGACAGCGGGAAAAATAATAATAATTTAAAAACAAAAAACAAAAGCATAATTTTTATTATCCTCATACTGTAAATAAGATACAGCACTCACTGCCTGTTTACACAACTGTTGTATTGCATTTATCACACAGTTAATAGTAAGAATAGCAATAATAGAGAACAATGAAACCTCTGGTTTTCTGTGCATTTCCTCCGTGTAGGTGTTTGTCGTTTTATTTCGAGGATGATGAAGCAGCTTTTGGTTTTCAAACAGGGGAAAGAAGGCAAGAAGGAGCAGAGATTCTCAGTTTGTGTTTTAAACACTCCCCTCCCTTCATAAAATGGACTCTTCCAAACCCCTCAGTAGCACCACATGGTCTGACCCACAGCTTGGAGCAAAGATGGTGTTTAATTTGCTCAGACTTTGAACAGTTTATCATATCAGAGCAGGAAAAGCCATAAAGCAGACGGATTTTTTTCTGTTTTTCATTCTGAGTGCTCAAACATTTTGGAGGTTATTTAGAAGGCTTTGTTACTTTCCCTTGTACAGACTGTTCAGGGACAGAGAGCTGAAGCTGCTCTTTGTTTTGCTGCTGTAATTGCTTCATTGTTTGTTTCAGGTGAACAAACTTCTGAGCAGCCAACTGTCCCAGTGATTGCAGTAAGTGTTTGAATGTGTTTTTGTGCTCAGTGCAAACCAAAGTCTGAGGTCCAGATTCACTGAAGCAACACTCTGACAAAAGCTTGTTCACTTTTCTTTTTTCCACTGCAGCAAATACTGAATATCAGTTTGAGAGAGCCGGATATGTCAGGATGAGGCTGCCAAGCAGTATCCACCAAGTAATATCACCCTGCAGCTGTAGACTGGCATTGCACAAACTACAACGCTGTTAACAGGATGCCTCCAGTAGCAAACCCTGGAGGTTTGAGCTTTCAAGAAGCTTCTCAAAGCATAAAAAATGGATTTGTCTTAAAGCTGGGCCTCCTGTTCTACTGATGAATCCTGTTGTGTCCATTTTAATGATCATGTGGAAAATTTTAAATAAACTATTTCTAATTACCTTTGTAAACTTGAACTGAAACGTCCATAATCAGGGGCAACAACTAGAGTATGTTTCTTGCAGACTCTCGAGGCTTTGCCATTCCCAGGCTGTCCTTGTAAATATGAATATGCTTTGAGTGAGTCACCTGGTTAAATAAAGGCTACACTGACTCACTACAAAGACAGCTCAACTTCATCTGATATCTCTCGAGCACAGTATTGATGTTTTACATGCATTCTGTTGATAGTTTTAGGTAATTTTGGAAGGATTTAAACAATCTTTGAAAACGGGATTCAAGAGTTCATGAGCGCATCTCTGTTTGAAATCTTAGTAGACTAATGCCAATAACTGAGCCTTTAATTTGATGACTGTTCTTTTCTACAAAAGCCCTTTGCTGATATCTTTACTGACCTGGAAACACTCTGACGAAATTCTGTTTTTCTTTCTGGTCCTCTGAAAGGGTTCAAGCCAGCTCTAAAAGAAAAAAAAGAAAAAGAAAAAAAAAACCCTTCCTCTTTTAAAGTTCTAGTGAAGCTGTCTTTGTTCCAAATTTGGTAGTGAGTGTACAGGTCTACTGGAAATTTCATCTATAAGCTCTGTAAACGGTTTACTTATCCTTTATGATCACAGTCGATAGTTTCAAGTCTTACAGATTAAAACATGATCTTCATTTTATAATTGATAGTCCTGTTAGAAAATCAGATTTTTGCTGTCAGAGACCTAAGCTTGGAGACCAGCCAGGTTGCTACAGGAAAATTTGCATTCTTTTGCACTGAGTTCACCCAACATCTCCAGGTGAACTCAATTTCAAAGAGGTATATGCTGCTGGACTGAAAACTTTACTGCAATTGCTTTGGTTACTAGAAGAACGCCACGAGTTCCCACAGTCTTGGTTTTATTACTGCTCGTGAGTAGTTGGCAAGTGTTAGCGGACGTATTGACGTATTTCATGCAAAATATGAGCAATCTGCTAGCAACCAAAGCAATCACAGGGTGCGGCAACTTAAACTGCTTAAAAGTTTCCTGACGAATTTATTTCTCTCAGTCGCTTATTGAACAAAACATGGCGTTCATTTAGAAAACTATGGCCCTATTAGAGTGAAACAGTCAGATCAGCATACAGGTTAGCGAGGGCCTAATCCTGCTTGCCTGCCTCATGACATTTCAAAAGCCTAAGATGGACAAGCCTTCCTGCTTGAAACTTGAAAAATGAGACTTGGCAAGCCAGTAAGGGATTTCATGGTAGCTATGTTCATCTTTTATATGCAGTTTATGGGACTTAAACAGCTGGATGTTTTCTTATTCAGCAGTCTCCATTTTAACATCCCAGTATGGAATTACATGCCAGCAAGTGCTCTCCTGACAAAACCGCACCCTTTTCCCTGCAGACGTTAGTGAATCTGGACCTTTTTGACAGTTTAAAAGTGACGTCAGCCTGTTAGCTCTCTGTGCTGTTTGTTCGTTATGAGGAAGAGTCACAGCAGTGATGGAGGGGAGGGGACTGTGGAGACTGTGTTAATTATCAAAAACCATAAGAATCAATTCATCAACCAACCAAACATGAAACCAGTCAAGAAATCAGAAAAATCAACTGGCTCATCAATCAATCAAGCATATTATCAATCAACCAATGGTAAAGCATGGCTTGGAGTGTTGGGGTTCATGTGTAGCAGGCACACTCTGGGTCTATTGCTACTGAAAACAGCCCTTCAGCACAACTGCAACCTGAAATACGCCTCGCAGCAGAGTTCAGCAGTGTATTAGTATTTACCTAGTTTATATCGTTATCTATTCTCAATAGAATCTAGTAGAAATAGAGTCCAGACGGTGCCAGTAAATTTTTTTTCTACTTTTTTTCCTTTTTAAAATTAGTCTAGGAAAGCGTTTAGTAAAGATCCCTCGGATGACCACAACGACAGAGACAGAGAGAGAGGTTGTCTGAAATATTGAAGCAGACTGAACAAATGCTGTACACGCACACTTTGACACTTCGTCTTAATAAAAACAAGCGGTAACGCTGCTTCACGTTGGCTTCATGCCACTGTATGGACCCGTGTGTCTGTAAGTCCACAGTAACGCTGTCAGTGCTGCATCCGGCTAATCAGATTCCACCAAATGCTCAAAGTGTTAGTGTGGGATTTTTCCCTTTAATCCACAGACACATACAGTGAGAAAAAGCATCTGTAAAGTCAAGCGTTACCCAAGAATTCACTTAAAAGGTATCTGCAAACCGTTATTGCTTGACGCGGTTTGTGTTTGTTTTGTTAGTGTTTTTTTTTTTTGTTTCTCTGTGCAAAATAGATAAAGAGCCGTCTTGCTCGACCTCCTCTCCTCCTCCAGCCAAAATGCAAAAATAATTATCATAAAAAAGATAAATAAAATAAAAATAAAGCAACTGACCTGAAAATCTTCCCAAAAAAGTCGATGAATAAATAAATAAATAAATAAACGAAGCGGTGTTTTGGTTTTGAAGAGTTGATTTTTCAATCATTGGGGGAAAAAAATGACATCAAATCTTCAATGTGCTGAATATAAAATCTGCACCTAGAAAAATGAGCACACCTATTTCACCACAGAAGTTTCACTTTGAATTGATTGATATTTTCAGTAAAAACTAAAGCTATAAATTATCTCCACGTGGGAGTCAGAATTCACCAATTTATCTCCTCACACTGAAATGAAACGCTTCATTTGGAGAAAAAATGAAGCAGAAAAGCTTTCAGTGTCCTGGATAAACCCAAAATGTATAATCATTGAACAACTGGGATAAAAAAATGAAAGATGTTATTCTGTGGTTTATGGGTTAATCTGAAGTTGTAAATAGTTCATATATTTTGGCAGCTGAACTTCCAGCACCACAGAGAGCTCTGTGGTCTTCTCGTTCCATAGGGGGCGGTGTTGAGCTCATCCAGAGTGAATTGGGCAGTAGAACAAAAATTAAAATTTTTCGAGGAAAAAATGTTCTTCCCAAAGTTTGCATGTTTTTTTCGGTAGAAGGGCTCAAGACAATGAGTGGAGTTCGATTTTTTGATTTTTTTTTTTTCACAGGTTTCTATTGTAGTAGAATCTCTTTCTGTGATTATTAGAGATTCACAACTTCACGACATAGGAACTTCTGACGGGGTTTCTGCTGCCATGGCGGGAGGACGTTCCATCCCAATTGCTTAACCAACTAATCAGCACCCATTAGCAGCATGCTAGTGTTTAATGTGCAAAACCGGCTTCACTGTGAGAAAAACCGAACATAAGTGTTGTTTTGATTAATTTCAGACACGCTGTTGATGCTGGATTTATGAAAAGTAATATAGATGTTTTTGAATGGAAGCAGGTAGAAGTCATTAACTTAGCTGTTTAGCTCCATTCACCCTTTTTCACTAAAGACAGTCTTGCCAGCGCCCCCTTCTGGATCTCTGACTGAATTGCAACCAAATTCCGATAAAATTTGGTTAAAATGCAAAATGTATGTGAATTACTGAGCCTCATTTACATGAAATGTATCTCTGCAGGGAGGCGTGTGACCTCTTGCATTATTCATTGACAGTACCAAGAGTATTCATACTTCTGTCACACTGACAGCTAGTCAGGAACAAAATACTAAAATTTTGACAAAGTAACAGAGTTTCAGTGCCTTTTGTGCAGTCTCTGGTTTCTTCAACATTGTCATATTGCTGTTGAGTTTTCAAGATAAGGTTGTTCCAGGACACTGGTGATGGTCAAACACGAGAGTCAGTGTGACCTTTTTAGCTTTTCATGAAACCAAATGGGGAGAAATCCTGATGCAGATGTGCTGAGCTGATTGTCGCTCTGTAGTCAGAGCTGGCTGACACCACCAGGACCTTAAAGCCAGTTTGTGCCGAGCCGAACTCAGACCAGACAGATGCTGAATGACAGCGGGTGATTTGTCATAAAAGTTGACAATGTTCAGTTTGTACAGAGACATCAAATGCTCTCAGGAAAAGAAAAAAAAATGAAAGGAGGCATTCATGGCATTAAAATAGGCTAACAGGTGTCCTGCATGAATATCAGTGTTCTGCGCTTGTTATTGCTGTCTTACTTCCTTTTGAATTGATCTTTTACTTCTGACCTGTGGTCATTTTTGTAGGTTTGTTTTACCTCTTTGTTCTGATGTTTTTATTTTGCTTTTTGATTCTTTCTATGAAGCGCTTTGTAACATTGTTAGGAAAAAGCTATATAAAATCTACGACTATTATTATTATTATCATCATCATTATTAATATTACATGTCTTTGTTCAGTTGTTAAAAAGCAAAGACTGGTGGTTTGCTGCATGCTTAAACCTATTTTGAATTTGTGCTAGGCTGGTGTTAAACCAGCAGTCTGATGCTTTTACTAAACTGAATAATATAAAAAAAAGAGTAAATTCACCTGCAGTCTTGACTATTTTTGGCATAGGAGAATAACACTACAGTTGACAAGCCTCTTATTTTCCTTCCACCCAGGCAGGTGTTTTTCAAAGCATTCCATACAACTTATTCCTAAATCATGCATCCTCAATCAATGAAAGCCAGTAAGCTTCATTTTTCTCCCCACTCAGTGTGGTGACAGTGCAGAAATAGGACTCTTCTGCTTCAGGTTATAGGGAAGTGAAGCCGGAATATCTAACATGACTTTTAGACAAATCACCCACAAGCCAACAAACTGCCGAGTATGAGGGCGTCCACCACTGGGCAAAGATGCGTGTTAGAAGAGTTTGGGACCGTGTAGAAAATCTCATTGTGCACTTGTGTCATTTTTTGGTGTTATCGCAAAAAGTTTTGAGAAGAAAAATAATGAAATCCCAGGCTCTTCTACACTGTGCCTTCGCCCAGGTGCGGTAAAGCGAGAGCAGGTGTAAACTCAAAAAGTGCAAAACTGCCAACAAAAACAGATGAAGATTCAGGTTTTTGAGATTTTTTTTTCCTGACCGCACCTTCTCCTCTCATCTATAACAACATGGTAGTTCAGCCACTTTTTCATAGCTAGTGCCACTCCGAAGTCAAAAGAGAGACTGCTAATTGGTTTTCTTCAACTTACTCTAAAAAATATAAAAAATAGTAATAATTGTACCGCTATTAAAAGACTGGTAACATCAACAACGTACTTTTACTACGAAAACATTGTTTTGAAATCACGTTGTCATTATTTTCCCTCCTCTCTCGAGTGTCAGTCACAACGCCATCGACCCTTAACGTGTTGAGAAACACTGCCATCACTCTTACAACCAAACATCCTCTGAGAATATTGATCAACTGTGGGAAGGCACAAACTCCCCAGGCCAAAAAATGATGGATACATTTGTGATATAGTTGCTCTGCCCCCTCTGACCACCTGTAGCTTTGGTGAAAGGTCAGTCATTGTTCCAAACTCCCAGTTCTGGTTGACCCAAGAGTAGGTTTTCCTTTACTGTCTATTACTCCAACAAAGGCAGAGTTGACCTGACAGACAGGGTTACCCTCGCTGTTTCGCAGTTGTTTTGCTTCCCTTCAGGAAACTCCCAAAACACTTGTTTCTCAGTCCAGGAATTTCTCCAGGGAACAGGAAATGACATTAAAGGTAGTAATTCTTCCATGTTGCAGGTTCCTCGTAGTTCTTCATAGCTTCTTTCTGCTGCCGCTTCAGCGTTCTCAGCTATGGTACATTCAGTAAACAAAAGAATAAACAGGCCAACCTCAAATGAGAAAATCCTCATTTGTTAATTATTTTTTTGCTTTTCTGTTCCTGCTATGGCGTCGTTTCCTGCTGTCTGTCATGGGTGATTTCTGACTGCGATTGTTCACTTTGTTCGCTGCCTGCAGTGTCGGCAACAGTTTCTGTCTTGACAGCGAGCGGTTGAAAGATCTCGGATGTGGCCCGTGTTACGCTGTCATATGAAGGTGGAGATGAGGTGGAGGAAATCGTCTCTGAGCGCTCGATCCCTAACATGCTTGAGCCGTAGTTTTCCCTCATCATGGTGGCAATCAGCCCTTCTTTCTCAGGCGCATCCTCCCCAAACACTACTTCACCTCCTTGTTCACCTTCACCTCCCGCATGCCGAGGTGTGGTGATCTGGCGGTACATGTAGGAGGCGGCCTTCAGCTGTCGCCTCACAAGGTGTCTGCGGTAACACCTCTGGATGATGGTGGCGGAGACTTCTTCCTGCTTGCGCCTCAAAGTTGTAGTGATGGGTTCATAAGAGATCTTGGACGGGTTCGCCATCATGAACTTCTCCTCCATCTGCTGCTTGAGGGCATCCATCTCTCCTGACTCGCCCAGGACACGCTTGGTAAAGGCAAACAGGATGTCCAGGCAGTGGATTTTGTCTCCACTGACCATGGGCAGGTCCATGGAGATCAGTTTGATCTTGTTAGGCTTGGCGATGCGCAGCGGCTCTAGCAGCGAGTCAGCAAAGTCGGACAGCTTGGAGTACTCGATAAACTGCGTGGCCTCCGGGTCGAACTTCTCCCAGACCTCGTAGAACATCTCGAAGTCGTCTTCGCTGAGGGGTTCAGTGCTTTCCTCAGTGGCAACACTGAAGTTCTCCAGGATGATGGCGATATACATGTTTACCACAATCAGAAAGGAGATGATAATGTAGGTGACAAAGAAGGTGATGCCCACTGATGGGTTCCCACAGTTCCCCCTGACGGTGGTGCCAGTGTGGGGGATGTTGGCATCGCACTCCTCAGGGGAGTTGTTGAGAATGGGACTGAGAAGGCTGTCCCATCCTGCAGAGGTGGTGATCTGAAACAAGCAGATCATGCTGTTCCCAAACGTCTCAAAGTTAAACATGTCATCGATCCCCCCCTGCCGTTTCACGTAGGCAAAGTTGGCCATACCAAAGATGGCGTAGATGAACATGACAAGGAACAAGAGTAGTCCAATGTTAAAGAGAGCAGGAAGGGACATCATGAGCGCAAACAGTAACGTCCGGATGCCTTTAGCGCCTCTGATGAGGCGCAGAATTCGTCCAATACGAGCCAGTCGGATCACTCTGAACAGTGTGGGCGACACAAAGTACTTTTCAATGATATCAGCAAGCACGATCCCTGAAAACAAAAAACAACAGAGATGTAAGTCACACCAGTTATATGCATTTATAGAAACATTTGCAACTCCTGGGTGAGCTTCTAATTTGATTTGTTTCTTGTTTTAGGTCTGTGAAACAAAGAATTGTTTTTTTTTTTTATTCTTTATCCACTTCTATCACTTGTTTCTCTGATAATGTCTCTGGTTGGACAAGGTTACCAATTTTTGTTGGGAGTAACAGTGAAATGACATGTTAGATCCCCCCTTTTTATGTGAATGTGCTCAGATCCTGAAGTAGAAATCTTGGGTTCAATTTGATTACAACAATCATGACACAGCTTATGTCTGACTTCAGTCAAGCCAGCTAATGTAAAGAAAGTCTGACTATGTTGAACATGCACCCTTCTGGTATCTGTGGGATGCACCAATACAGTTTCTGGACACAGGGTGCTAACTAAGCTTGCCAGTGTTAGCTGACAGCGTAGTACGCCATCCTGAAGCCTCAGTCACACAAGCCTATAGACTGTTCCCCAATAAGTTGGTGAGTTGTTGCTGGATACTGCAGCGCGTTATCTACCACAAGAAGGCTGTAGCACCAAAAACCTGTTTCTTATTGCTTTGGTTGCTCCAGGCTCCAACTTGTCAGCAGTTACTTACTAGGACTGGGCGATATATCGAGTTTTTTTAAAAATATCAATATTTTTTATACGAGATATAAGATGTGACAATATCGTTTATATCGATATAGTATGTTACATTATAATTATACTTGTGGAGCCGCAAGTTTGCCTCTCTTTCGTCCACTTTCTCTATGCAACGTTACTCGGCTTCGCCTCTCTCCTTCACTGAACACAACTCCCCCTCCCCCATAGCTTCACCTGCAGGCAATGACAAGATGGCAAATCTCCGTTAACGAGTTACCGTGGATCGCCCCGTGCATGGGGCTGGACGGTGTCAACGTGTTAGCGAGCTAACCATGCTAACAAGCTAACCGTGCTAACGACATGCACCCCACAGGGTCTGCATGGCCTAAAATCCTTTCATTTTCTCAAAAATCGACAGTGTGCCTTATGTATGAATTCTGGTTGTGCTTACAGACCGTGAACCGATTTTATGTGGTACGTGGCGCTCAGCAATCTGTCAAAAAATGTTTTAGTACGACTTTGGTAAGCTACGCTTGATGGATTGTCGGAGCATTACGGCTACCGTAGTCTGGAGCCTCACGGAGTAATACGTACTGTGGTTCAAAGTAATATTACCGTATTGTGTGTGAATAAGGACAATAAATGGCACCTGTTAAAAGACATGGTTACGAAGCGCATTTCAAACTCAAGGCTGTCAGTCACGCAGTAGAACTTGGAAAAAGAGCAGCTGTGAAATCTGTCTGTCTTTGTTATTATGCTCAGCGTCTTTTAGTTTACATTTTGACTGCACAATTGTGAGCTTTTTGTTATGCACAAAAGCAACATTGTTTTCTTTTATTTATGGAGCATTATTATTTAATAAATGCTGATAATTTATTTTTGAGTAATTTCTTCATGTACATCTACGCTGTATGTTAATAAAAGTGCCTGTGTGACATCTGGGACACAGCTTTGACTAAGAACTCTTTTTGTTCTTACTTTATGGCTTTAAAAAAAATATCGAGATATATATCGTATATCGCCATCAAGCTAAAAAATATCGAGATATGAATTTTGGGTCATATCGCCCAGTCCTATTACTTACCAACCAACCAGCAACTAATGCTGAATATATATCATATATATGTTTGTGACCAATGTCACTTGGTGAGACATTTCCTGCAACTACTGGCCAGCTCGTTGGGGAACACATATTTTTCCTTAGTGACCAGTGGTTACCATGGAGTCATTGGCCAGTCCTTAACCATACATAACTGGGGCCTAATATGGTCACTTCTGGCTCCATAGAGATGTCCATAAAGTGGAATGATCATCAACCAGTCTTTGACATTAGATGGGTATGCCCATCGTTTATACACTATAATTTTAAAAGTGGTCATTCCATCTATCACATGGTCTTAGCTATTCGTCATTGGTTCTACCTGCCACATTTAGATAATTTTGGCTTAAATATAACAATTAATAAAAAGCAGTGATACTTAAAAAGGAACTTTTTTCTGATGTACCAAACTAAGAATTGATTACCTCCAGACTATTGAATTTTCTTTAATGTGTTGGCATTCCTGTGAGTTACATCATCTAAAAGCTCTCAGTTTGGCTCTCTCAGTGTTTATGTGGCAGGTCTGCTGTGATTACAACTTGACTTATTGGATCTGGAGAGCTGAGGCGTCTTTTCCCACTAACAGAAAGTCAAACGCTGTAATTCATCCGTCTTTTCCTTGTTATCCGAGAGTGACACCACACACACACACACACACACACACACACACACACACACACACACACACACACAAATACTGTTTTCTTTCATTCACCTCCCTGTGTAAGTTATAGGTGATGGAAGGAAGGAGTGGAGGGAGTCGAGAGGGAATCACCATCACATCGTACATCAACTCAGCTTATGCCCTCCATCCTAACATCTCTCTCTCTCACACACAGACGCAGAACAGCTGATGTAACAGGTCAATCATGTTTGATTTGTCTCCAGGGACTGCCCTGTGGCAGCTCTGATTGCTGCTGTTACCTTCACCTCCCCCATGCAGCCTCGCCTCAGCGTGCACACTGACACACACACAGACACACACTTAATTACACACATACACCCAATCTTGTCAGGCAAACAGGAGCAGCAGCGCACGCGACGTATGAACACTGATAGCTGAATTAACTGCTTGGGATACTCTGTGCTGTCCCTGCAGACTACCTGTCATGTGTGTTATTGTGTGTGTGTGTTTGTGTGTTATTGTAACATGACCGCGCAGGACCTTGGTGCAGGTTAAACATGAAGGCCAACCACATGGTCACTTTGGTGACAGATAACTGTCAGGCAGACGTCCCATTGTTTCCTGCTGCCACAGCTGATGGCTGACACACAGCATGTGTACACACAGGGTGTATCATGAGCTCCACACACACATAAAGCCTTATGTCTGCTGTAAGTTATGTGAAACAGCAGTATATAAGTTTGACACATGTAATGTCTGATAATGAGGGAAAGCAAGATGATTTTTTAAATCTTTCCTTTCAGTTTGTATTTTGGTCAAAAGGATTTTAAACTAAGTTTAGAACAAAAGAAGAACTTTAAAATACTGCCTCACAGTTTCAGTATTGTAGTTTAATCACCAGCAGTTATAAAAAAAAAACCCTTAAGAAAACATTTTAGTTTCCTAGAAACCATTTCCTTAAAGTTAGCAGGTGTTTAATTGTGAGTAAAAGACATTTTCTAGTAAGAGCAGCATGGTTTGGCTACGATGAATGAGCAGCTCTTTGTTGAGTAATGTCAGAGGTATGTGAAATGTCTCCTTAATTCAAAACTTCTTAGAAAAAAAATCTTAGAAGTTGATTCGTCAAAAGTGTGACAGATTTTAGTCACTTTATTTTAGAGGAAACTTTGCAAATCAGTCCTTCTGCTGCACCTCATTTAAAATAAAGTTGTCTTTATTTTGCTCCAGTTGGAGATCCTTAACTTTAAACCTTACCAATATCTAAACACGTAATAAAAAAATCACCTGCTGTACAGTTGGTGGAAACTGTCCATAGAGACCAAAACCATGTTTTTTGTACCATGCTGTTAACTTACTTTTTAACGCTGTGAATCTGGGCATTTTCATAAAATAAAGCCTGCCTCAAGAGGCCATTATTGGAACTGCAACTATTGTGTTTCAATAGATCAACACAATGTACGACTTTCTAGGAAGCTTTGGTTTATACTTTGATTTATGTCTGTGTCTGTGTTTGAAATACTCTGCACTTACATGACACTGCTCTTTTTTTCTTTTTGTTATTAAAATGAACTGAGTGTGCCTGTGCTTAGGAAACACTGCAGATTTTGTGTGAAACGAACCCCACCTGTGAGCACTGTTTATGGATTTGGGGACCATCTGCTTTTTGCCCCGTTTAGTAAATCTGGCTCAAAATCTTTTTGAAGCCGAACTCACCCACGATGGAGAGAATGACCACCACGAAGTCGAAGATGTTCCAGCCAACGGTGAAGAAGTAGCAACGCAGCGCCATGATCTTGATCAGGCACTCAGCAGTGAAGATAATGATGAAGGCCAGGTTGATGTTGTTCAGGATTTTCTCCATCTGAGGAGGCTGCTCATCCGTCTCCACCATCATGGTGATCATGTTGAAGAGGATCAGCACCATGATGATGATGTCGAATGCTTGCTTCCCAACCAGGTCGAAGAAGAAGCCCTGCAGAGCGTTCTAAGAAGGAAGAAGGTTCGGTTTAGCCGATAAACCCCCATTAGTGTTTCTGTCTTTGCTAAGCCATGTCAGGTTGTTTATAAGCCAGTCATTAAAGACGGATATATAGATATTTTTGCCACTTAATTCAACAACTTTCTGTCCAGATGAGAATAATCTGTTCTCTAATTTGAGACTTTAACTTCAATCTGGCACTTTCACGCGCCGAGCTTCTTTAATATCTTGCACAGGGTTGTGACAGACATTCATGCAAGGGACACCTTAGCCTTCAGTCACACTAAAACAGGAAAAACTGGTAGCTGGAGAGTGATTGTATTCACTTTTTGGTTGCCCAAAAGTTTAGAGTTCTGAGAGGTTGCAGAAGTGAGAGGCAACCTGACTGGGATCCCTCTCAAAGAGCTCGGCGAAGGTTTGCAATTAATTGCCATCTTCTCAACATGACATCCAGTCTGGCATGGTGACTCAGTCAGAGAGAGTGTGTGCCAGTGAGGTGAACATGAGGTCCGAAGGTTTGTCGCAGGTAATTTACTGCAAATGATGCTAAATGTAACAGCAAAAAGCACATCTTATTTTCATCTTATACTGCCACGTTTGTCTTTTTTGCAGGTTTGTTGTACTTGTTAAGTTAATATTTTATTTCCATTTGATTTTCTTATTCTTTACTAGCTGCTTTGTTCTCTCCCTTATAGAGACATTTAACTCTAACGAATTCTTGAGAATCTCTTTTCTAATTGAGTAATTCTACTTTGGTGATTCTATTCTGTCTATTGTATTCTGAGGTAATATTGAGTTATTCTGCTTTAATAAGTTATCGTGTTATTCTGTTATTAGATGCTTTTCTTGCTGCTATAACAGGAAAGTGACCATTTAATTATTCAGTTTTAAGAAGAATAATGAACTTTGAGAGGACATGGAACCTGCGGGCTGATTAATGATGCTGAGACGCTCCTGTAAGCTGAACCTGGACTGAAAAAGACCTTCAGACGAGGTGTGTTTTTAGATCTGAAGACTGTTGGAGAGGGTCGATGACCCGATCTGGAGGGGGAGAGTTCAAGTGTCTCAGAGCGTGGTTCTTGGGACTGCTGACAGCTGCTGCTCAGCTGATGTAAATAAAACAGCCTGAGATTTAAAAGTGCACCAGCTCAGACAGATACTCAGGGGGACGCCCATATTTGTGCTTATGTGTATCATGTATGTTTTTGAAACAAATCCTAAACATGACTTATTGTTCTTATTGTGTTTACATGCACCAATAAGGAGTCTAAGACCTTTCTACACTTACATTTCTACATAAGCAAAGGACTGAAGGAATCTCTGTACGTGTGCATGGTTGGGGCGTGAGAACGTGGAGAATTTGTCATCCGTCGCCTTCTTTACTTTGATGTTAGTAAACAGCTGGAGCGTGACACAGCAGCAGGATTCATGCAGTTCTGCTGTAATGTGAGCAATGATGACCTTTGTGCAGGATAAACATCAAGACTGCCTGGATGGCCATCCTGCTGACAGATAACTGTCAGGCAGACATTAGATATATTAGCTCACTGCATAGTTTTATATTTTTATCTTTATGCTTCTCAGGCAAGTTACAAGGAACTCCACTATATGAATTTTATAAATATGTCAGAAGAAAATGTTTTAAAACTTGAATGTTCCTCCCTGGGTGAATCTTAGTTAAAATTAATTAGAAGTTTACAAAATAGAAGTTTTTAGATTGTGTTTTAAACTCAACATTTCAACAGCTGTTGAGCACCGGCCACGGTTTAGCTAATGATTAGTGATTAAAGAGAAAACCTTGACAAAAACACTTGATTTTATGTTGTTCAATTTCCACACAAATTTCCACAAAAACTCTTTCTTTTCCTAGAAATGTCAGAGGTTAGATGTATAATACAAACATAATTACTGCATAGTTTGGTACTGATTACTTGAAATGCAAAGTGTGGTTGTGGCTACATTTATTATGCACCCACTAACGTAGCAGTCAACTGAAAAAAAAAGGCTCATAAACTATCAGTTTCCTAGAAAGGCTCATCTAAATTCTTGGAGCAGTAGAAGCTGATCTTCAGGTGAATTTTGAGGTACATACAGAGGTATACTATAGGTGTATATCGTAACATCTGTTATCAGGTATAAAGGGCATGTTGTGCGTCACTGTGAAGTACACTCATATTAATGATCCAGGTCTTTTTAAGTAAACAGATTCTTCGGTGAGGTGCTGCTCTGTTTTCTGATATGCTGGTAAGTCACACATTCCTCTGAAGGCCAGTCGATAAACTGAAGATGGCATACATGTCTTACTACAGCTACATCTGTCATACACTTTCCCAACAACGCTTCCTGCACGTTTCAGATGTTCACAGGACGTAATCTCTAATCTATTGAACAGTTGGGTTCATATGTTGTTTGGACAGTGGCACAATTTTTCTAATTTTGCTTCTGTACAAAAAAACAACTATGATGTGATCCAAGTTCAGATTTTCATTTTTTTAATACTTGGATGAAACTCCTTTGCATTTAATGACAGCCTGAAGTCTAGAAACTGTGACCATCACCAGAAGCTGTGTTTCCTCCACTAAGACGCTCTGCCAGGCCTTTACTGCAGCACCATCAGTTGCTGCTTGTTTGTGGGTCTTAACTGGACGAACAGTGTCTCGAGTTGAGATCAGGAGACTGACTTTGCCATTTAAGAAGATCCCATTTCTGATTTCTCCTCAATTTCTCTTATCTTGAGAAACTGTTGGGTTACTTTTTGCCGTTTTTTTCCTCTTCCCATCATTCTGGGACAAATTCATCTTCGGTCTTTAGATTTTTTTTCTTTCTCTCTTGTCTCTTTCAGATGTTTTCTGTCGAAGCCTAATCAGACCTTGCTGAGTGTAACCAGTGGTTTGCACCTTTTGTTATGTTTGTTTTGTTGTTGTTTTTTAGTGAAGACTTTGATAATGGCTCTCGTACCTTCTTTAGAGTTTTCGTGATTCGGTTAGATGTTGTCAAATTGTTTTTCTTAACTAAGGAAAGGATTCTGTGATCATCCACTTCTCTTGTCCTTTAGGGCGTTTTGGCACTGCTGAGCTGGTCAGTGCATTCATCATTTTTAAGAATGCAGCAGACTGTTTGTTGAGCAACTTTGTCTTTCCAGCCTAACGATGGCCTCCCTCACTTCCATCGACATCTTTCCTGGCCTGATATTTAAATTTAAAGTGAAAAGCTATAAAATACAAACTTAGCGCTTTGATACTTCACTGGCCACGGGACTGCTGGTCAGTCAATTATCCAGTTAATTCAGACTGTGTGTGAAAATGTCTGTAATTCCTAAACAGTTAAAGCAACACTTTTGTTAAACCCCTCAAATTAAAGCTGAAAGAATCCACTGTGGTGGTGTACAGAGGAAAAGTGAAATCTAATAGCTTATGAACCTAACTATTGTTTTTGCAGCCAAATATTAATTGAAAAATAAAAAAGCAGAAGTGGCCAAAATTAATTTTAGATCATCATTGGAATGATTACATATATATTTAAAGGTAGTTTCCTCCATTCGGCTTCGACTTGATAATAAAAAACGCTTCTGTTCTCACAAAGTTAACTTTAACATACTTAATAAACTGTTAATTAAAACTGAGTGTTCAAAATCTGTTTGAATAGAAACAATACCAATGAAACCATTTCTAGACGTATCATGTAGAACTGAATCAGTGTTTTTAAGGTGGACGTGCTGTGTGTCAGTACCATCGGTCTGGGAATGGGCTTCTGAGGTTTTTTGGAGCCGAGTTTCTTCATGGCGTTGTAATACTTCTTCTGCTCCTCGGTCATGAAGATGTCCTGTCCTCCTAAGTAAACAAACCAAGCAACACCTATGTTATTTTATAAGACTTAAGGTTGCCATCTAATGTTCTTACAAAGTCAGCATTTTGTGAACCTGCAAACCTGTTAATATATATTCAGACGCTTTTGCTTTGATTTAAAATGTGAAGCTGTAGAAAGTAAACGTGCGTTTCCTGTGCCATTTGCTTCACATGTGTGACGCTGGTGTCAGCTGTGGTACTTATCTTTCTCTTCTGCTGGTTGAAGTTGTCGATGATGACACCAATGAACAGGTTGAGGGTGAAGAAGGAGCCGAAGATGATGAAGATGACAAAGTACAGGTACATGTACAGATTGATCTCCTTGATAGGCTGCTCCTCCACCTGTTCAGGGAACACACGGATCTGTTTCTGACTTTCAGTTTGACTTCATTCAATGTTTTTTCCACCTTTCATCCTCTTCACATCTGACATTTTAAAGACATTATCAGTTATTAACATGACATCATATCAATCTGTCTAAATTTCTTTTTCATTGAACTTTAATTTGACCCTTTTTTGTTTCCAGTCCTAATCGAGCGCCAACATCCACAGAAGAAAACTAAAGCTGACGCTGACGTGGCGAAACCTGCAGTTCCTCTAATGTCCAGAGGAGGCGCTAAAAGTGAGTCAGTCCTCGTAAGTCCCATGCTGAACTCATTTTGAATCTTACTCTATTCAGATGGTGAAAAGATTCAGAATCACGTGCACATTCAAAATGTTGTCGTTACTCACAGCTCTCGAGTCCACCGCTGCGAACATGATATCCATCCAGCCTTTGAACGTTGCCTTGAAAACAAACAAAATCACAGAAATGAGTTAACTGTTGTCACTTTAACCTTACCAACTGTAGCGAGACAGAACCAGTGATTTCTTTAGTGTAGGCAGATGTACAACTTTCCCACTCCATAAGAGACAATTATTCAATTCATTTTCATGCAAACCTGTGATCGAAGGATCATAAGTACAAATTTTATTCAGTTTTTGAGGACAGAAGGCTGATACCCACTGACCCGATGTATGTATGTTTGCTTGTGAAAGACTTTAAGATGTCGAGACTTAAAAGTCCGAGATGACTCTCCGGGAGAGGCAAGAATAACAGCTGAACACTCAGGACTGAAACATGTTCATTTACATCAGGGGTGCCGAACTCCAGGCCTCGAGGGCCGGTGTCCTGCAGGTTTTAGATCCCACCCTGGGTCAACACACCTGAATCAAATGATTAGTTCATTACCAGGCCTCTGTAGAAGTGGAGGTAATTTAGCCATTTAAATCAGCTGTGTTGGATCAAAACTTGCAGGACACCGGCCCTCAAGGTCTGGAGTTCGACACCTGTGCTTTACATGAACCTGACGTGAAGGGAAGACACCCAGTGATTGTCCTCGCTTTATGATCCAAAAGGAATGAGTGGTGGGAATCTGCGGCAGATGTTAGTGCATGTGCAAAATCAGGGAAGGGGGTGTCGGGGGTGTTTGGTCTCTTCAGCTGTAGAAAGCTGCATCTTTGATTTGGGATTTCAGGTTGAGCCGTTTGCACTGACTTCATGTTTTCAGTTTAGTAAAATCACAATTCGCAACACCTGCAGGCTACATTAGGCTACACTCAATGCTAATGTGCTAAACGGGCCGCCTGCTTTAAGCAGCCATTAGCTGCACAGACTGCAGCTTTAAATAAAATCTCTTCTCTGCTTTTCAGATGCTTATCAATAGAAAAGAGAGAAAAAAAATCACAGCTCCTGTTTTTTCTGTTTCTGGGGATGTCAAGCGAGTTTCTCTGTTCCCACGTCACCAAGGCGACGTTGTGCAAATTTCCTCCACTCAAGAGAATAACTGAACAAAAAGGGTCTTGAAGCAAACCTCCTGCTTTAGCAGAAAATTAGCAGAGAGCAGGACTGATGCTGCGTTTTTCTCAATGAAGGATCAACAGGTCCATTTAGGGACTTCCGTCCTCGCCGAGAGAGGATGTGAGATGGAGGGAACAGAGAAGAAAGAAGGGAAACGGGATACTTTGGTCTGAGTGGGCACCTGCTGTCTGTCACATTTAGACCTGAAATCAGCTTGTCACCACGGGTTACCACCTGTTGTTATTATGGGCTGTCAGTGAGAAGGGTTCACGCTGTAAAAGGATGTTGAAAAGTCAGCGATGACATTTCCTGGTGGCTGCTGAACGTTGTTTTGAATCTGAATGAGACTGTGTGGTGTTTGAAGCGCAGTGCTGAGTCTCCATAGCTGAGCTGCTCTGTCATAAACAACGCCCGGTCAGAAGTAAATCCCACCACTGACAGCCAGCTGCGTAACACAGTCATCTTAAATTATCTTTTTAAGTGGTCACTCCGTCTTTGATCCTAGTCGGGTGCCCGAACCACCTCAACTGGATCCGTCAGATGTGGAGGAGCAGGCGCTACTCAAATGACTGAGCTCCTCACCCTGTGTCTAAGGGAGTGCCCAGCCACAGTTAGAAGGAGAGTCCTTTTTGGCCCTGGTATCTGTAACCTCTCTCTTTTGGTCACCACCCAGAGCTCGTGACTGTAGGTGAGGAAGCAACATAGATTGACCGGTAAATGGAGAGCTTCATTTTTACGCTCAGCTCTCTCTTCATCACAACAGATCGGTACGGCGTCCGCATCACTGCAGACGGTCATCGACCTATCAATTAGGGTGTCCTGGAACCACGTGCACTTATGAACACCATTACACTCGAACAAGCTGATCGCCCCCAGCAGCTAAATCTTGTGAAAGTAAGCTTGTCTTTTGTGGGATGAGTGCTGTTGGGTTATCTCCACAGTGACTTTGATGAGAAGCAGCACCTTCACTGACATCACGAGGAAGCGGTGTCGACCCATTTTCTTGGGAAGGTGATGGGGTGAAGTGACACTTTTCAGCTGTGCTAACTTGAAGAGGATTTTTCTGTTAATCAGGTAGATTTTTAACAGGAGACCATTAAAAATCATACATATCGTATAATATTATTTATTGATGATTAACTGAGGGAACACACAGGATTCAGAATCTCAGTATGGTGTCTGCATCACTTTTTGCAGCGTGGAGATATTTCCAGATGCTAATAGAAGGTTTGCCCCCACCAACTGTTGCCGCGCCGACCAGCCAAACACAGAGATGTGCTGAGCAACTGGTTGCCAAGGCGACCGTACTCTGGCAACTCTTAAGTTCTGGGAGGCTGACGGTGAAAGCAGCAGCACACCGTTCCACAACTTTTTTTTATGGTCCTTTCTCCTCCTCCTCTGTGATATCCACCACATTTCCCTCGACTCCAACCTCTCCGTCCTTTTATCTCCATCTTCACCTTCTCTTTCACTGCTGTTTGAGTTTAATATTTCTAATTCTACGTGCACTTTTCCTCCCTCCATCTCTGCATTTCTCTCCCACTTGGCTGAAGTCGCTCTAAAAATAAAAGCCTCTCAGACGCTGATTGATTGGAGGCTCTCAGGACTCCCGTGGTGGGCGTCAGAGAGCGAGAACGAAGGAAAAAGGAGTGAAGTAAAGACAGAGAGAGAGAGAGAAGAAAATGAAGGTTTGCAGGGAAGGTGATGGAGAGATGTAAAGGACGGAGGGAGGAAATGGAGTTGTAGTTGCAGTATTTTGCCCTGTCCGTGTTGTGTTGAATAACAGAAGATGGAGAGACAGAAAGGAGGGACAGGCAAAGAAAGAAATGGAAAAGCAGAAAAGGAAAAGAGAGCGAAAGGACGAAGAGCAAGAAACTCATCGTAAATTCTTTTATATCACCATGTGAAGTTTGTCGTTCTAACTCTGATGCTCCAGGCAGGCATGCCACTCCCAGTCTCTTTGTATCCTGAATATAATAACTATAAAGGCTTTTCATTTCATATCTCATTATGTACCTGCGTTTGACTTTTAGTTACATGTGCAGTAAATCTTACAGCGTTGTTGAAAAGCTGGAGTAACAGCAACAGAACATCATTTTTATCTAATTATGAAAACAAGCAAGTGACACGCAGCCGCAGACAGTTAACCCAGTGGTTTTCATGCTTAAACTGAACTAGGAGACATATTTCATCAAATCAAATCTGTGCTGTATTTGACTCAAACGTGCGTCTCTGACATGTGGGCCAAATGATTTGCTCCACCACAAATCTCTGCAGCCTCCAAATATGGACTTTTTTTGCCTTAAAAAAGTGGAAAATATTTATTGTGTCTAAACAATGAATTTGCAACAGTTGTTTAAATGTTTAGTGGAAAAGATCATCAGAATTTTTTTTACATTTGGAAGATGTTTCTGGACAGACCGTTTCCACTCCCGAGGCGTAACACCCTGATGATTTATCACGTTCCGCAGCGTTCCCGAGGAAGGCGAAAGGCAGCCTTCGGCGTTCTTATGGTACGTGCCAGGTTATGGGTGAAATACAGTCAAATGACGCTCCCGCGGTAAAACACGCTTCAGCCATGTATTGCAGCCCTAACCCCAACCTTTTTCCTAACCTTAACCAGCACTTAACGTGAAATAGTGTTGTCCAAAGCGATTAGAGGAAAATGAACTGACATGTGTGGATTGATTCCAAACAATTCTCATGTTTCCTCATTTTTCCGATGTCGTCATTTAGGAAGGTGTTGGTTGCCCAGAAGCGTAACATGTTGACGATTTGTCACCTAGCGTAAAATATTACGCCTCGGGAGTGAGAACGTGTTGTTCTGGAGCTAATAAAGACTGGGGAAGTTGAGGAACTGGAGAGAGAGTGGGGTAATGAAAATATGTAACTAAATTTGGGAATGTATACAGTAACCTCTGCTGTTTTTATTGTATTTTATTTTATATATTTTTATTATTTTTTTTAATTATAATTTTTTTTAATTTGTTTTTGTTTTTTGAGTGTCTTTTGTTTTTATTGCTTTCTTACGGCCATATGTTCAAGATGTTTAAAGTGTTTGATGTTTATGAAACCAAAATTCAATAAATATATGTTTACAAAAAAAGAATTCATTCAATGGTTTTCCAGCGATCATGTTTACAGACAGAGTGAGGCGCGTGCATGAAAACGCTGCCAAAAACAAAACCTGTTCGTTGGAAATAACTAATCAAAATCTGTGACTCTAAATAAATTCATGTCTGGAAACACAGATGAAGATTAACGGCTGTGACTGACCGTGAGAGGTATTATTTTTTTAATAATAACCTCCCAACAGATTTTCAATTATTTTTCCCATCAGTACCTCTCAGTTATTCACGGCTTATGTGTTACTTATTCAAATTGCAGTTTGTGTACCTGCCACTTACTGTAGGCAATGTGAGGTTTAAAACTGCTCTCATAAATGACAGAGAGGACAGAAGGCTGTGGAACGACAGCAACGTTAACAGGACAAAGAGAGGCAGGGAGAGTGGACAAGTGGAAAAGACAAAAGCAAGAGCAATGAAGAACAGGTGTGGGAGGAAAATTAAGTCTAAGGCGACAAATTGATGAAACGAAAAGACGAGATCAAGAGAGAGAGGGACGGGAGCAGCGGAAAAGTCAATCCTCCTACGGCATGTGGAGGAGACTCTCAGCTTTAATTTGTTTTGAAGGAGAGGATTTTTCACTTTGTGCCTCAATTTCTTCACTCAAACCTCTTTGTTTCCCTCAAAGCTTCACACAGGCGCCGCAATGACAGAATTTTGTTCTTCGTTTTCATCTGCCGCTCTGCCTCGTGATCCTGTTTCAGTGTGTGTGTGCTAGTGATTGTTTCGCACAGCTGCACTGAGATCTGTAGGGGGTAGGGCTTCCCAGGGAACGCTTCTATACGTATTCAAACAGGACATATAAAAAGAGAAAAAGAACCGCGGCTGGCGTGGCGAGTCTGAAAACATCCTACACATTTCCTGTCGTGTCACTCTCTCCAGGTCTCTGGGTCTGAATGCATTTTTTGAAAACACAAAGTAGGCAAGGAAAGCTGCGACCCACGCCATAAATAAAGCACTGGGGGTGCTTTTAGGTGTCTAATAACAACTTAAAAGTGACCTTTATGAAAGGTCACATAATGAATCATGACTCACTGTGCAGCAAAACCCCAAGCTGGCATCTCTCTTTGCCAACTGTGAAAATGGCTTTTAAAAAAAGTGCTCCAACTTTTTCTCTCTACAGAGCACAGAAGCACAGGCAGCGGTGGGAAATGTGGGAAACTTCCATTCTGGCCTCATTATGCACGACATGATAAGTTTATTTGTCTGTGCATATTCACCGTGCATCATAATTATCTGGCTACCTTATTAAATTCATGCAAACGTGAAAATGTTGGCCAAAGAGCCGCTACTAGAAGCTTTCTTTTATTTAACTAACCAGGATCTGTGTGTGCATCTGTATCTTTTATACCGCCAGGATAACGTTAGTAAAAGAGAGAACCTTGGCACACGTTTGACCAGTAAAAACTGAAAATAAATCTTTCTTGGAAACCAAAGAAATCTGTCTGCTCAGAGAGATTTTTTAAAAGTACAAATTTGAAAAGCCAAAAACAAAAAAAGTGGAGATCATAAAAGTCTCTGATTCCAATAAGTAAACACAAAGTATCTTACCACTTGTAGCAGGGCCAGGTATCCGGCACCCACGTTGTCAAAGTTGACCTTGACTTTGCTCCAGTAGTGCGTAGAGGTGTCGTTGTAGGTATCGCACTGCGACTTATTGTTGATTGCAGAAGCGTCGTAGACTTGGCCCGTGCTGTTGACGCAGCGGCCAAACTTCCCGGCAAAAAGGTTGACGCCCATGATGCTGAAGATGAGCCAGAAGATGAGACAGACCAGCAGCACGTTCATGATGGAGGGAATCGCGCCGATCAGAGCGTTGACCACCACCTGCACGGAAACCAGCATTCACACGTACAGACAAACCATTTACATGTGGCCTCTAGTTAAATGTTAAGGCTTCAGTGTGTTGCTGATCAGGTGGCGGCGGAGCAAACCAAAATCAACATGCTCAAACAGATGGATGAATGAGTTTCAATGAACCCAGAAACTGATCAGAGACCAGAGTTAGACCAGACAACATCAGTGTTTCCAACACTGAATGACCACCTGACCAACACATTCATTTTAACAACACAGCACGCCATGCAGTTGGATGATAGACAGTATAAAAGATGGACATGTAAACTGTGAGTCACCCATTGGTTTATAAAGTCCTGTTTTGAACCCTCAAGATGAGCATTGGCATTTTAAAACTGGTGACAAGTGATTGGTGTATCTGACTGTGAAAGTGTATAATCCTCCTTTGTGACACTTTTCATGGACCAAAATGTACAAAACCGACTTCATTTTTTACCCAATATGACTACAGATGAGCGACCAAGCCTATAAACTCATCAGGAAAGTGTTTATTTGCTTCACTTTGTAGACTCGGGGGCTACGTCCATCTTCTTTATTGTCTTTCAGTCGGATATGACAGAGGAAAAAAGTGACAGTTTAAATTCGACGTTGGGTCGAGGAAAGGCTGCAGAGTTGTAAATCACTACGGTAACCGTTGGTTGCTTTGATAAAACATATTTCGTGACCAGCTGGTGAGTTGTTGCTTGCTGTTGCTAAGTGAAATTGGTCAGAAAGAGGTATACAGTGCTCTTCTTGGTCTTCTATGTGGAAGATCCTGACTTGCTGAAACTAACAAATGTACCACAAAGTGAGACCGTTCACCTTTGAAGGCAAATGATCATCACTTTGCAGTAAAGCTGGCATTTTTCATGATTGTGCAACCGATTTCATACAGTAACAGCCAGCAACTTCCAGCAACCACTCCCCAAACAGTCTGAGAATTATCATTTTTCACAAGCAACCTGATGCTGACAGCAGATCGCCAGCCTGTGAAACTGAGGCAGCATCCAACTCATATGGGAGAGAACACAGTTTCTAAATACATACAGTATTTAATTAATGTGACATTATTTTACTAGTTAATCAAATGTTTGTGTTTTTAATTGTATGTCTTCATTTTTTTCAAGAAACTGACATTTTTCAACACTTAAAAATGTGAATTTCTTGAGTAGATTCATCCGACATGTTTATGTTGATTTACACTCTGGAATTATTTGCTAGCATTCCTTTACAACCTTAAAATCCCAACTTCTTTAAGTTCCATTTAAGTGTGACATTGAACGTCCTAATTCATTTTGGAGTTTTTAAATCAGACAGTGGATCTATACGTAATGTGCACAGAGGTTTATGTGACGCAAACCCGACTTGAAGGTACTTGAAGTTTGTTTTATTTAAGGGTTGCATACAGATACTATGCAGTTCAGTGCAGGTTAAAGTGGTTAGTATGCAGTGTTCTGACAAAGATTACAGTGATGCAGTATCGGGCTGCTTACATCTAGGGTTCTGTTACTAGGTTACATCAAATCTAGCAGACATTAATTTATATTTAAGGTGATGATTCTGCCTTTGACCTTACAGTGTCCACTGGTTTGAAACCAGCCATGCAGCTCATGTGACATGTTTACGTTGAATCCTGTACGTTATGATTTGATTTATTTTATCAGCCTTTTATAGAAAAAGGAAAGGCAGTGTGAACTCACATGAATGTTTTCGCCAATTACTTGATGAGTCCTGACATGCAACAAGTAGAAAATTTTGCTCCCATGTGAAATAAATGCAGTGCCATTAATCACTCGGTTTTTCTTCATTATGTGATTCTGTATTTTTATTTTTCTGAGAAATCCACCGTCCTGCTTCCTATTGTTGCAGATCTACAGACGGCGGTGAGTCAGCTCGTGTGTTTGATCGTCCTCGTCTGCACTCACAAAGCACATTTATGTGTTGTGTTTTTTTTATACCCAGAATGCCTTGCTGAGTAAGCAGTGCGATGCTGAGTGCTGAGCATTTTTAAATTTAACACAGAAAATCATCTGTTTAGTCTTCCAGAGAGCGAGTCTGTCTCCTGCAAACCCTGCTGTTTTGATGAACTGAAGAGTTCAAGTATTCTTTACGTTTAATAAAAAAAACAATTATTTTATGTGTTAAATAATTGTTATGTTAACCCCCAAATTAACTCCATGTTTTTAAACATTATAAGGCCACATATTCTCTTGTGAGAGCTTTGATACATAAAAGCTTTCCTCACAAATTCCCACCATTCACATTGCCCATTTACTCAGTTTTGTAAGTTTTATGTTTGTTTTTCATGTTTTGAAATGTATTTCTACACAAAAGAATTGAAAACAAAATTGTGAGAATGATTTTCTATGAACCAAATATAGTTTTGTATTTTCTAAATTTGTCATTAAAGTCTGATGTTAGTCTTTTTGCAGGACAGAGGCGTGGTTTCCAAATATTTACCCACAGCTACGGCTAATATTTGAGTGTAAGTGAAAGGAGTGTGTTGTCAGGAACATTCGTCCTCATTTCAGGAGACTGTGTTTGCAGGACACCGACTCTGTGCTATTCACAGTAATACTGGTGACAGAAACACAAACAGTAACTTGATATTTGTCTCCTGCTCACAAAGGCTGATGGACATAAGTTAACATGAAAGAGAAATCAGAAAAAATACATATCAAATTCACAGGAGGCGATAAAACAACACACAGCAAAAAAAAAGGAAAGAACTAAATTCAAAAGAAGATGAACCTGTCAGAGAGCAGGAAGCAGAGAGTAAATATGAAGTGACAGATAAGAAATGATAGGATGACACACGGTGAGAAAACACTGAGGGGATGTTCATTACAAACACACCTGGGCACAAACATGTCCTCACTTCAGTTAGCTGATTTATCTTCCTTTATATCTAAATAATTCATTTCAGTCAGTAATTCTAGAATTTTCCAGAGAACAGATTAGCTGTATTACACTTCTTACACTAATAAAAACTGCTGTAAAAATACATTTATTTTACAGTAATTTGCTGTTATGTGTGAATTACAGGCAAATGATGTAAATATCTTCCATGAAAAAATATTTTTAGAAAGCTACTGTATTACACATTCTTTTTGTAAATTGAAATGTTTAAGTTTAATTTATTAATTCAGAAGCATTAACTGTGATCTGTTTATGGAGAAGTACTAAACTGTAAAAACAGTTTATACAATAAATTATACATTTTTACTATTGCTTTTACTATAATCTAACTTATTGATAGATCAATTACTTTTTTCTATTTGAATTATATATTAATAAATCTAAATTTTGAGCCATCGGGCAGCCTAATGCACAAACTGTTTACAAAGTTGCCCTTCTTTTTTTTCTGATTTGTAGATCAATAATATGCAGCAGTATGAATCCCTGATGCGTTTTCCATTGTTGATCCGTTTTTCTCACCAATCAGAAAGCAGTACACAGTCATGTAAAAGTAAATCCTTACTACCTGCATAGGAATTAAAAGAAGCCACGTGCTGCTGATGAAATACACTTGATTAATTGATGATCATCAGTGTGAGCACCTCTATAAAAGTGTGTATGAGTTAACACAATGCCACAATCCTCCCAGATGGGAATGTTCCAGCAAAAAATTGCAATTTTTGGACACTGGCACTTTATGTAGTCCGGTGTTGATTGTCTGTTATATGTAGCACCATGGTCCCGGAGGAACACTGTCTCGTTTCACTGTGTACTGTACCACCGCACAAGGTTGAAATGACAATAAAGCCACTTTACTTGAAAATCAACCCAAGGTCAGACCGTGCAATGCTGCACTGTCCACTTTCTGTTGTAACAAAATAAATTTCCCATGTGTGGGATTAATAAAGGTTATTTCATCTTATCTTAGAGAAACTGCAAAACCCCCAAGAGCTTCACCTTCTGCTTCTACATCTTCAACTCTACAGGCCTCAGTAAGCATGTTAAATGTTAAAGTCCATTACAGCACATCAGAAAAACACTGAACAAACCACAAGACTTCTGGATTTCCTTTGGACAGATGAGACAAAAGTGGACAATAATCCCAAGCACAGCAGCAAATCTACAACAAATACCTTCATATATAGACACACGCACACACATACATATATGTATATATATATATATATATATATATATATATATATATATATATATATATATATATATATATATATATATATATATTAGTGGTGCAACGGATCACGGTTGATCCGTAATCCGAACCGATCCCACTCCACGGTTCGGCACGAACGTGAACCGAAGATTCGAAAAAGAAGAAAAAAAGTATGTGTATGGTGCGCGTGGTGTGTCTGTCAAGCGATAGTTATGGTCAGCGCTAGCGGTCCAAGTGGAGGAGCAGAGGAGTTTGCGGTATTTAAGCAGCCCTTTGCTGCCCAGTCCGACCGGGCTAAAGCTATTACAAAAGCTATTGGGGTGTTTAGCTGCAGACGGGAGGCTGTATTCCGTTGTGCAAAACAAGGGGTTTAAGCCATGATGAACGTGCTTGAGCCACGCTATGATATCCCGTTGCGCGTCCACTTTAGTGGCAAGATCGTTCCAAGCATGTATGAGCAGGAAAAGATTTAAGTTGTGGCTGAACTGTCCCAGGCATCTTCTGTTGCCCTAACTACTACAAATGGGTGGACCTCCAGGGCAACGGAAAGCCACGTGACCGTGACAGCTCATTATATCACAGCAGAGTGCGATATAATGAGCTGTATGTATTATTGTGGGGTCTACCTTGAGTGCCTTGAGGCGACTGTTGTTGTGATTTGGCGCTTTATAAATAAAATTGAATTGAATTGAATTGAGTGGTAGATACAAAGATACAAAGCCCTGTACTGCCCTATATTGTACCATAATTTTTTTTTTATAATTGCGTGGAATGAGTCTTGAGTTGAATGTTTTTAACAGGCAAAAAATACTTCAATAAGTAAATAAGTAAATGTTAAATTTTTGTATTTTTTCGCTGATCCGAAAATCGATCCTATCCGTGACTTAAAACCGTGATCCGATCCGAACCGCGAGATTTTTGATCCGTTGCACCACTAATATATATACATAAAGGGCTTCTCTCATTTGGAGTACAGTATATCAAGTTTTAAGTTCTGAATATTTTTTCTACCTCTATTGTGTTGTGGGTAAAGGTCTTTGAAAGACTCATCACACAAAATACCAACAATCAACAATCTTTGGAATTTAAAAGCAAAAACAGCTCTAAGCTCGACTTCCTGAAGACGGGACACGTTTGGAAGCTTTTAGTCTGTACTGTGTACACAGTTACAGTAACAAACAGAACGTGCAGAGATACCTTTATGTAAACCCATTAATATGAATTAACAGCTGTTTTATGCTGTTTTTTTTTTAATTTAAAACCGTCATAAGGGTGAACTTTTGTCCTCTACATGGCAAGAATCACCATAATTTTAATCACCATTTTTTTCTGTTGTTGCTGAGAAGCTCATCTGCCATAAAAACTCAAAGACGTAGCAAGCTACCTGCAGTGGTGGCCGGCTGTGAATGAGGGAGCCTTTTAGCATTGAGTGACCTGCACAGAAACTTAATAAGAAACATCCAAACCTGAAGCAGTGCTCAATGTTTGGCTCCAGTGCTCTGTTTGAAATTACATGCAACAGTGTGCAACAGGCATCAAGGTGATGTTTCTTTTGTTTGGTGGGTGTGTCAGATGTGTTAGCTCGTTAGCTGAGGCATACATACAAACTCTGCTGTATTAACACAGACTGCACACAGCTGAGCTGCCATTGTAGTGAATTCAACTATGGGCTAACCTCCAGGGCTGGAAAATGAAGGCATAACTAAAGTGCCAAAAGCTGCAGTTCCTCTAATGTCCACTTGAGGCTGGCTTCAAAAGTCTGTCAGTCCCCATAGACTCCTATGTTAAAATCTCCAAATTTACAGGAGAAATAAAAGTGTTTATAGCAAGCTAAAAACACTTTTGGTCTTCAAGAACTGTTTCTCCCGTCATAAAAACTTTGCTGTTTTAGATGTTCCCTTTATTGCTTTGAGTCATTAAAGTAGAACTTTCTGCTGTGTTAGAACATTTAAAGTGGATGCAGCTTGCTAACCAAACTACCTAGCATAAACTGATACTGCTGAGTGCCCTCTGGTGGGCAAAATATGCAGCAACAACACTCACAACAGGCTGAAGGGTGTCTCTCTTTTATTTTGAAATTTGTATTTATCATCTATTTTAAATGCCAATGTCTATGTTATTGAAAAATTGCTAATTTGTTGATCATTATAAATTTAACACACTTTTTTTTGTATATTTAATGTATACTATGTAAGTGCAAAGAAAATAGATGTAGAGGAGAAGCTTTTTTTTGACCCAAGATCTTTTACTTTTTCCCGTTTTTAGTGATAAATTAAAGCATAAGTGCACTAAATTCTTTGGCATTCAGCTGGACTCTCGACATTGATGCCCAGATGTGTTTGCTTTGATAATACTGACTCTTACCCTCATGCCTTCAAATCTGGAGAGGGCTCTGAGGGGCCGCAGGGCCCGCAGCGTCCGCAGGGATTTGATGGCTGCTAAGTCTGAATAACCCAATGTGTTGGCTACCAAACTGACCAATGAGACCTGGAGGAGAGAGAGAGAGAGGACAGAAAAAGACAGGGACAGGAATATAGAGACAGAAGAAGGAGGAAGGGAAAGAAAAGAGAAGCAGGACAGTTAACTTCTATTCTAATGAAGGGAAAGTGAGAGAAAGTTCTGATCCAGGAGACGAAGCTGCAGTTGAATGATGATGCCTGAAAAAGGAAGGGTGATGGTTTGTGATCACTGAGCTCATGACGAAGGACTCACTGCTATGAAAATTTTTTATCATTGTTGAAACCTTTCTCAGGTGAAGCTGCAAGCAGACAAGGAAATGGTTATTTTACAGACTCTTCTAGGAAGCCAGCACAAAGAACCGGAGAAATGAGAAAGAATAAATGTGTTTATTGATTGGTCAAGTGAGTCCTGAGTGATCCATGGCTTTTAAAACGAGACAATAAAGCAGACTGTTTTGTGACACTTTGATAAGCCACTGAGTGCTCTTAGAGATGGATGTGCAGATCACTGAACGACTGCTTCAAACAGCTTCAGGGTTTATGTTTAGCTGTAAGAGGGATGGTTAGGTGTTAAACATACTACCTGTATCCAAAACAGTCTGAGATATCACCTCTGGTTAAAGCCAGGATGGCATCACCTCCAATCAAACCCAGAAACATTTAAAGCCACGACACATACGATTTCCAGCACCGAGCAGCAGGTCTCAGGTCGGTCGAGCTGCAGGTGAACGCAGCTCATTCTTACCCTGATACCAGCGAAGCGGGACACAGCCCGGAGAGGACGAAGAGCTCTTAATGTCCTCAGCACACGCATGGTGGTGATGTGGTCCACTGAGATGTACTGAGCCATCAGACCCAACACTGAGACCTACAGGGTTCGGTTACACAGTGAACAACAACATTTCTACACATAAATACAAAGTAGCTTCAGACTGTGCAAAGAACAAAAATATGATCGAAATAAAGGGGACCTCCTCTGGTTTTCTGTCATTTATAATTTAATAAGTAATGAGGTCGCAGCCCTGGCTGTGAGCAGATAAGCTCCATCCACCAGCTATTTAAATCTTCAGTTTGAGATGGGCATCCAATCAGGAGAAAGTTGGCTTAAAGGGAGGGGCAGGAGCTTAAACAACTTGTTTCCAACTGAGGATGAGCTGACAGGCTGCAATCAACAACGTCTGGGGTTGGAAAACTTGCAGTTCCACTAACGTCCTCAAGTGGACATTACTGGAACTTTTCCATTTTTCTATACAGTGTATGTGTGCTACAACAGCACCAACCAAGTATAAGACAAATAAGGATGAATTTGAACTAGGAATCATGCAAAGCTACTTCAGAGAATCCAAGAAGATATTATAAATGCAGAGCTGGAACTGAGCAGAAAAGGTTCCCTTGAAAAAGTAACAGACATTTTAGCATTTCTTAAATTCTTACTCTGTTATTTTTTGTTTTTTATTACTATTTTTCAATAATTAATTTCAGTAAGTTCAAGTTCACAATTCTTAATTTCTGTGTTAAGCTATGAGCCAATAAATAGCTACACTTACTTCTTACATTTCAAAATAAAAGCTTCTTAGAAAGAGAAAACTTTTTATTCAAGCAGTTTCTTTCAAAAACAATGATAAAGCAACACAGCAGAGATAACTGTAAGTAATTTGCAAATAAAAAATCAAAAGAAGCTAAAACTTTCTTTTGATTACTTTATATCATCTTCTTCTGATGCTTTTCTGCCCTCTAGTGCTCAAAAATGAAATCCTGAAGCTTTAAGCGTGTCTCTCTCTTTCTCCATTTCCGATTGTGTTAATAAAACTCTGTTTCTTGTCTCATCTTTGCTTGGTTAGTTCGGTGACTCAAGATTTCTACCTCTCGTTCCCCCTTCAGGCCACTACAGTCAGATAAAAACGTCAGTGTCATTTATGAAGACGGCCAGGCGGAAAACACTTGGAGTGAGAGAGGCGGGGGAGTGGGTCGATTTCCGACTCAGTGCATGCATATGTATGGTGTGCATCATAAACTGTGTGTGCCACTTGCCCAGAACACTGGAAGAAAGAAACATACACATGCACATCTTTGAGTGTGTGTGTGTGTGCGTGTGTGTGTGTGTGTGTGTGTGTGTGTGTGTGTGTGTGTGTGTGTGTACAGGTTCAAAAGCCACGGCTGATTATTTGTCCGGAGGCTGTTTGAACTTCTTTCTCGCTCTCTCTCTCTGTGCCTCTCTTTGTCGCTCAGTGTCTCTCACTCTTTTATTTATAGTGGGAAGTTGCTGCACTAAGACAACAACTGTAACACTGCTGACAGTGAGAAATACTGAATTGTTCTCTTCTTATATATAAACTGCACATTTAACATAGACCATGTTTAACATGGAGAGTTTACACAGAAAGGGTAAAAAATAGAGCATCAATGTTTCCTTTCAGATATGAAGTGTGATTAAAGAGTTCAGACAGCAGGTCCATCACAAGCGAAACCCTTCCCTGATTTAAATTTGGCAATCTCCTCTTCAAGGTCATCCTCACAGGAATGCCCAAGAAGCTCCCAGCACCGCTGCTATTTTTAGATCTCTCCCAGGACGTCTCTGACATTATAGTTTCCACATTTGCGGTTCACTTGGGTCCCTGTGACGTGACTCACTCACTGTCCACTGACGACGGTGAATGCGAGAGTCTGAGCGGACGTGAAACATACCTGCCTGATTTTTGTGCCCATGCAAAAAAACGCGCACCAACTACAAATGTGCCCAGGCACCGAACCTAAACGAAGTATTACTGAGGAATGATCACTCGGCCATCGAGTCTCCAGCTGTACGTGTCCACAACAGAGTATAATCCAAGCTTTCTACTGTGCACTCTGTGATTTTACTGTGAAAACCTGCATAGAAACTGACCTGAATTGTGTAAGGAAGCTCGTAGTGATGAGAGCTGAGAATTCGGCTACAACCAAACCTGTGCAACAGAATTTGTCCAGAGGGGAGGAGTCAGACTGTTGGAATGCATCATAGAGGTACAACAGGACAGAATGAGAGATCTAAAAATAGATGTTGTACTGAAAGTCATCCAGAAGTTCACAAGACGATGATCTTGAACAGTCAAACCCAGGAAAGATGTTTGAAACCCTGGTACTACAGACAGATTGATGCTGATGGTTCCATGACGAGGTCAATCTCTTACAAAATGAGAAATATAGAGTCGTTCATGTTCATGTGCATCCAAATTCTGTCTCACTGGTTAATGTGTCAGAAGTCGTAACCAACGACTCTCTAGCCCCGATATCAGTGTGAAAAGTTTGAGATACCACTTCTTTCTACGAAGAATGTTTAATTTTTCCTAATAGATGAAGAAACAGTAGAACACTATTTTTAACCACGAACTTTATTCTGCTGGAAAGTCTAACGAAGACGTCCAGGAAACATTAAATAAACACCTCAAACCGACAGTGAGTTTTTATCTCCGACATCGCAACAACATTTATTCTGGAGCTTTCTTCCAACCATGACGAGACGTAGAGAGAACACCTCCTGATGGTTATTGAATGTCAAAATGTTTGCTGGGACTTTAAATCAGGGGCCCGATTTTTAGAGGTCAGTCTCTGGAACTTTTTGATCACACTCTTACTTTTGCATCACAGCATTCATAGTGTTTCCCAAGTTGTAGACTAACAGGGACAAAATACCATCTATGACAACACAATGGATACATGCAGTCAATAAAATACTCAGATTACTTATGTCTGTACAAAATACTTATTATACTTATTTTTTCTTCATCACAGTTTGCTGTCTGTCAAAATTAGGGATGGGTATCGTTTAGGTTTTATCCGATACCGGTGCCAAACCGGTACTTTTGAAACGTTGCCGATGCTTAAACGGTGCTCAAACCGGTGCTTAAAGAATGGAGAACACAAACTTTGTCCAAAAACCTCTCATGTTGAACTGTTTTCCACTTTTTTTGGGTCATTTTAGCCTTTTTGGCCAGGGTGAAGGGAGTATCTGCCATCAAACAAGAAGACAGCTGCATGTAACTACGACGGTGTTTGCTAGTTCACCTTACATGCATTAATGTAATAACGTGGTTAGCCTACTCAACGTAAATTACACACGAACAACATTAAGCTACTCACGCAGAGAAGAACGGCTGCTGCTGCATCATCATCCGTCATCATTTCTGCTACACTGGCAGGGCTAGGGGCCAGGACTCTCCTCTTCGGGTTCTTGGGGGATGTTGCTAACTCCGGGTCCGATAACAGGCACCACACCCGCAGTAGATGTGCACGGTGTGAGGTCTTGCAGCAAGCTATCAAATACGGTGCATTTCTCGGCTTTTAAAAAACGCTATGCGTCGCCAGGTGTTTCATCAGATTCGAGGAGTTACCTCCTTTGACAGTATCACAGTATCACTGTATCACCTTAAAGCACTTGTTGCAGGCTGCTGAGTTTGCATCTTTTGCTGTGAAGTACAGCCAGACTTTGACCGCTTCGCCTTGGGCATTTTTAATCTGTAGCTCTGCTCTAAAAGAACGTACGTACCTGGGCCCGCCTACTATCCTTGGAAAGGTAAAATGATTGGCTAGAATCCAAAGTGTATGACATCTCAGGGAAAAAAAAGCACAGAAATAAAGCACCGAAACATGCGCCGCTTTTCGGTCTGGTTACTACCGTTTATGTCAGAACCAGTGCCATAATGGCACTGGATACCGGTACCCATCCCTAGTCAAAATTTGTAGCCTTTTTGTGTCACCAACATAAAAGCTAAAGTGAGTGACTGGCTGATAATCTAATAAATAAATCAATCAATAACTTACATCAACGATGAGGAAGTCCAGCCAGCACCAGTAGTTGGTGAAGTACTTTTTGAAGCCGTAGGCGAGCCACTTGAGCATCATCTCCAGGATGAAGATGTAGGTGAAGATCTTGTCGGCGTACTCCAGCACCACTTTGATCACCCTCCTCTGCTCGATGTAGATGTCCTCAAAAGCCTGAACAGGGGCGGAGAGAGCTTTGATTTGATTCACTTCAACAATTTTTAGTCTCAGATTTCAGCGGCTCACTCAAGCCATGTAGTCCTGGATCTCCAACATCAACTGCATACATTGTATGTTTATTTTATATTATTAAAAACAGCTGTGCTGATGATCAGTGAAATACGTTTTATGTATATATGAAGATAATTGTGTAAATCACTGCTAATCCAGAACAAAGAACTGATTTATGTTGCTGCTGTTTGTCTCAATTTTTGAAAGTGAACTCAAAATGTGTTGATCATCTGTTCTGTAATTAGACGGTTCATTAAATGAAAATCTGTGTAAGGCCAGAGTTTGACTTCATCCTTCAGATAAAAAGTGGATGTTTTTATACGGTTTATTTTTCAGCACAAAGACTCAGGAGACAAAGAAACAAAGACTTTTTTATGAACGCTTAATGGTTTTACTGGTCTGGCTCATTTGAGATTAAATGGGGCCGATGAACTAAAATGGGTCTGACACCCTGGACAGTAGAATATATTAGTAATACTGTGTATATAAACACAAATAAATACAGTAAGTGATATAAACTAAAGTAAAGTGAAGTAAACCAGTATTCATTGAACTAATTCAGTGAACTAATTCATTAGACAGTTGCAGTCAACTGAAGCAAGAGGATTTCTTTAGTTCAGTTACTTTACTGAGTAAATATATAAATGTAAATAGAGCTCATTTATTGTATAAATGAAAGTACATTAAGATACAAAAACAAAGTTAAAAATACAACTGCAATAAATAAAACAATAGTTAGTAAAAAATGATCTTTATTACAGTTAGAATGAAGCTGAAGGAGACTGTGTGTGTGTGTGTGTGTGTGTGTGTGTGTGTGTGTGTGTGTGTGTGTGTGTGTGTGTGTGTGTGTGCGTGCGTGTCTGACCAGCGCTCCGGAGCTGAGGAGGATCATGAAGATGATGAAGGTCTCGAACCAGCTGTGCTCTACGATCTGGTAACAGGTCTTCCTCGTCCTCCACCACATCTGTCCAAGACCTACGGTGGTGTCGATGTCGCAGCACTGAAACCTGGCCACGCACACTGTGGGTGAGAGAGAAGCACACAAAGAGACAGAAAAATGACTGCACATTCATTTCATTACACCTTAACCGTCAGATACTTTGAAGCCCTTATCATAATAATGAGGTATAACAAAGGAGCAAGAGGAGAGGTTTTCCTCCCATCGACTCCTTTCCTTGATTGCATGAAGTTTAACAAACTGAGCTTGTGTGAGTTTGAACTCACAGTTGTGCCTTGCTTCGGGGCACGCTGGTGTCATCGCTACAACAGAAACTCAGGACCACAACACGCCTGCTTTGTAGTACGCAGATGACCCGGAGCCTAAAGTGCTGTGTATGAGTGTGTGTATGTCTGTGTGTGTTCTCTTGCATAAGCCCCGACTCCTTGGCAGATGTTAAGCTTCCGCTTTCCCACAACAACCCAATGAGTGTGTGTGTGTGTGTGTGTGTGTGTGTGTGAGTGATGCAGTGAGGATGGTAGCAGATTGCTGCAGATTTATTTTCTGCTCCAAACTGTATTTAACTCTTTCAATCCACTTTCCAGTTTCTTTTATGTTTCTTTAAAATGACCTTTTGTGTCTTTCTTCATATTTCTCCTGTTCCACTGAGATGCGATGTTCATATTAAACGTGGCCAAAGATTCAATTACTAAGCTGTCTAAGCACCTTATTGTCATTGCATATGTACAAGGAAATTATGGAAAATACATTATTTGACTGAATTCAATATTTGGTATTTTTATATGAAATGATATAGATTTCATGTGGGTGATTAAAATGATAGTGAAGTGGTACAAAAAAGAAACCTGAGCCAATAAGATGAATTTTGTCAAATTAATTTAGTTTTTCAAGTTTTCAAGTGAACAAGGTAAAATGTAAAGTTTAGATAAAATCTGGGGTACTTAGTTACAGATTCTAGTTATTTTGTTTTTCCTGTATAACTTTCTGATCTGCGTCTGTCATTTAAACTCTGATGAAAAAGATCTTAAGATGAAAAACACACTACAGCTTTGTGCTTCTCTTTTTTTATCAGTGCGTGTGGTCACTTTGTACACTGAGTACTGCTGAGGTGCGTTGAAATGCAGTGATGTTATCACTCAGCCAGTTACTTACTGCCGTGCATCATCCTATGAGTAAGTGCTGATGAAGCGAGGATCAGATTCCCGTTATTCCTGCTTTATCGCCCATTAAAAGCTTGCTGCTAGCATGTCTGGATTCAGCCAGTTTGGGCTACTGGAACAGCAGATTGCAACCTGATGTTGACTCACAATCAGGACCGGGAACTTCAAGACAATGATTGCTTGAGTGAGTGATGCTGACGTGCCCTTTGGCAAGACATGATGATGGCTCAGTAACTGACAGTGGAGATGGGGGAATGAGCTTGAAAACTTGATCAAGCGCATGTGGTCAGTGGAGAGTGATGGCTCAGCGGTGACATCACACAGAGAGGGGTGGGGTCATGACTCAACTCTATGATCTGTTGTGCAGAAACTTTCCCATCCATATTTTTCCAGGAGAAGCTACACAACTATAGTTTTTCTACTAATGGCAATTTCTCAGCCATGTGAATTTGATGCTCGTGTTTTATATTAATTCCTGCTAAAATCAGACAAAAACCCCAGCATCTGTTAACAAATGTTATTTCATGCAGGCCTTTTCCTACTTGCATGATGGATGAATGGACAGAGTTTGTGTTTCCTCCATTTGAAACTGCTTCCGTAGGTTTAAGGTTTAAGCATTAGGGGTAGGGCATCTCACGGCTTTGATAACCAAGTGCTGGTGAGTTGGTAATGTTTGAATGCTGTGATGGTGAGAGCTGAAGAGAAATACTCCTTTGGTATGACATGAACTGTGGGTACTTCTCACTTGTGGGCTATAAAAAGCTGGCACTTAAAACATAAAAACGTGTTTTTCCCCCCTTTTGATTTCTCTGAGTATTTATTAGTTGCTGACAGTTTGTTTTGCTATGAACCACCGGATGTCAATTAAACCTCAGTCACACAGTCGTAGAGACTTTTTGGTGACCCCCTGGTGACTCCCAGTCACTACAGAAAAATAACTATTCCACAACCAGTTGGTGAGTGGTCTGGACATTGTTGGCAGTTGCTGGTTAAAAGTGCAACCAAAAACCTCCTTGCATTTCATTTGGCTGCTAGCAAGTTGCCGAAATCATCTGTAGCTTGCTTGGAGGATGCCAGCTTGTTTGCAAACCCTGAGATTCTCAGGCAAGTTCTGTAGTTCTGTTTCCTTCAAACTTATTATTATAGGAAACAATACAAGCGTTTGGGTACAGTTTAAAAAAATGAAGTAAACTGATTTTCAGTTAACACCAGTTGAAGATTTAAGAACTGTCAGTGAATTTTTCTGATAAAAAAAATAAGTAAAAAAAAACATGACTGGAGAAACTTTATTTGTTTTAACTGCACCAGAATTCTTTTTCAATGACTGAAAATTAGACTTAGACAAAAAGGAAACATCTGCAAATATAAAGAGAACTATATATTTGGATTTAAGTCATTTATGTGGAAGAGGAATAACTGTGGCCCAAGAGTGGAGCCCTGATGAACACCAAACTTTTACTGTGCTTTTACAGAAAGGCAGCTCAACTCTATCATTGTTTCATTTTAGTTGTTAAGACTTAAGGCCTTCAACTTTAAGGCACCCCACTACTGCCATCAAGATGAGCCATAATAAATATGTAGTCACATATCACTTTATGAATCCATAAAGCGAGTAACATATTTAGGTAAAGTAAGTGAAAACATTTTCTCCTGGTTTCACGGTGGTTTCCTATAACAAACAGAATGAAAAAAATCACAAGCTGCTCTTCACTCTGCTGATTGCCGCGTTCGTCTGCCTGTAATTAGAGCTCTGATTACCCCGGCTTTCTGTCTCCATGGCTACTAATAGGCTTTTCTCCAATATGTCAGTCGGATAATCCAATGAAAACAAGTGACCAGTAATCCGACACTCAATCAGCCCACTTGGCAAGAGTTATTATCTGTGTGCGTGTGTGCATTAGGAAACCCCCTCTGCTCGTACTGGCTGCAGTCTTAATAAACACATTTGCTGCTATAAACTCTTACTGAATGTCTCGTTACATCACCTGTTGGTCAAACTGACGCCTCCTTCGGTTGCTCTCGCTCTCTGCTGTGCACACCATTGATCCGTTATTGAACGCTACTGAGAAAACGCTCCTGAATGATCTCCTGCCAGGTGATTGCATTTGATCCTTGTTGCCTCCACATAAATGTCACAATCTCAACACACACACACACACACACACACACACACACACACACACACACACACACACACACACACACACACACAAACCTATACTATATCAGCAGAAATTCTGGAAAGCTAAAATGTGAATATTCTTCCAAAAGGTGTCTGATCTTTACAATTTTATTCTGTAGCAGGATCGCAAGTCAGAAAACCTGGAGTCCAGTCTAATTTATATGTGAAGGTTTTAAAATGGGCAAGTGAGTGAGCTGACATCATAAGTTTCAGCTCCCTGTGCTCTGCATACTCCGTTCGTCTTCATATATAAAACTAATGTCACATTTAAAATAAAATAAAGGTTAATAAACAGTCGGGCGAGTAGTAAAATCAACTAAGTAAAGACATGAAGAGCAGAGCGTGGGCTGTGAAGGTGCTGGAGGATGGCCATGACCAGTCATTTACAATAATTATACACTTAATAACCTTTAGTTTCTCCTTGTAATAGTTCCTGTACTTGTCCCCTTTGTCAATGAATTATATATACCTTCACGAGTCACTTCATTAGGCACACCTTTTGCTTTAATACCTCATAACTTTCTCAGGGATTCATAATATATTCTGATTCTGATACAGATTTAATTGATTTGTTGCAGATTTGTCGGCTGCACATCAATGATAAGTAAAGCTACTGATGGACGTAAATAAACTAAAGGCTTCAGCCGGCTGCAGGAAAGTTTCACACTTCAAACTGAACCCTTGTAATTTGAAGATGTGAGGAGGAGAGTGTGGTTACTGTTCAAAAAATGAATACTGTGATCAAAATGACTAAATATTTAAACAAGAACTGCAGTTTTGGGTCTGTTTAACAGTAGATGTCCACAGGGATTTACCTCTGGTGGGTGAAAGGTTCAGTACACGCTGTCCTCAGAATCTCGGCTCACATTAGGAGGAAGCGTTTAAGTGATCAAGACAAAGCGCTAAAAGATCCATGCGACAGTGTGACAGAGGAGGCAGCGGCATGACCGCGTCTTGCTCAGGGGCCCTTCAGCAGCCACCTTGTGTCGGCTCATACCTGAGACCTTTCAGTTAGAGGAGCGGTAAACGCTGCTGCTGCCGCCTCTGCAGGCATCACACACTGCCCACCGAGGCAGAAACACACTCGCATATTCTGTCTCAATCGTGTGTCGCGTGGCATCAAAACATTAACCAATGAGCTGGCATTTAGAGGACTAATGAGGCAGCTAATCTAACGCTCACTGTTAGTACAGATGTGTGTGTCTGTGTGTTTGTGTGTGTGAGGGGGAGAGAGTGAGTCTGACTTGAATCAGTCAATGTTTATGTTTATATCTTCAGTGGAGCTGATACATTTTCTGCATTCATGTTAAATGATGACCTGCTGTGTGCACACCTGTAAAGCACATATATGTACATTGTGTGTGTGTGTGTGCGTGTGTTTTAGTGGAGATAAGAGTGAGTGAACGTTTGTGCCAGGACATCAGAACCTGTTCGTGTGTGTCGGCTCTGGGCCCGGGGAAAATACTGAAACTACAGCAGCAACCTGGAGACGACTGAAAGCAACCAAACCTGCTCTGATGTGGGTCTCTTTTTCCACCAAGAGCCCCCAAAAAGACTTTACTTTGCACATTTTACTTTTAATTTGATGACAATGATGGAAGCAAAACATAAAGCCAGAGGGAGACTGGTTGTAAATGCAGTGAAATGAAACCACTGAGCAATCTCATGAAAAACACGCACTGAGAGAAATGTGGTGGACAGAGATATAACGTGCTAAAAGTCACCATCCTGACTACACTATACAGCAGCAGGAGCTGAGTGACCTAACGGGCAGGACCCTGAAGGATTTGATGTATATCAGATATTATGACATCTTTGTGTTACCTAGCAACCACTCTATATGGGCTAAAATGAGCCATCACATCATATTAATTTCATGTCAATAAATATCTGATTTATATCCACAAAATCTGAATCTGAACTAAACAAACAGGCAGAACAACATTTAAAACCTGATTCTGTGATGGAATCAGTGCATGGGGTCAGGAATGCTTCCAGAAATCCCTGTCTGGGAACACAGCTCACCATCGCATCCACACACGCAGGTTAACGCGTCATTGTGCAGAGAAGAAGGGACATGGGAACGCGATCCAGAAACACTGCTGTCAAAAAGGTGGACGGCACATCCTCTGAGCTAAAGAGAAGAGAGGGGCCATCCGACTTGTTATCAGCACTCCGTTCAAAAGCCCGAATTTCTGATTGGATGGGAGTGTAAGGAATTAGCAGGCTGCACATCTGGATAGGCAGCAAATTTTCCTCTTTTCTTTCATTAAATTTTAAAGCAGGACCGCACAATGTTTAATATGAAGTGCATTAAGTATAGGATTACTTTGAGTTTGCTGGGTTTGTTTCGCTCAGGCAGATTGTTGTGATATGTTCAACTTTAACCATTTCAAAGCTGTTTCAGGGATGTAAGTCATCTTTAATATATCTCATGTAATATATGTCAGGTGACCATGTAAGTCGATTCACACTTGAGCAGAAGGAGGAGATTCTGTTTTCAGTGTGTGCTTTAAAAAAGCGAATACACGACCTTTATCAGCTCCCACAGATAAACCTCACACTGACCCTTTCATCCAGCTCCCACTTGCAACTGCATACATGTGAACTTCCTCTCAGAAAGTATGAGTGTTGCTTCAGAGCTCAGGTCTCTCAGGGTCAAGTACATCTTTTGGAGCTGTCTTCCCCTCACTGAATGCTCGGGTAATTATTTCCCCTTTAAAGCAGAAATAAAGAGGCCTTTGTTTGGTTTGATCAGGTAAAAGCAGGAAATGTGAAAGCGAACCGATGACCTTCATTCATCTGAGGAGTTTCTTTATGCTGCCGTTCTCCGGCTCGTTAGTGCTACTCACTGAGCTTTCCCCGTTCGACCGACCTTTCTTCCCGCCTGATGAATAATTAGCGGCAGGGGAGCGTCGCCATTCAGGCCGACACACACACTCTGTCTTCCTGACAGCTAGAGGGAGCAGCAGGGAGGCACGCTGCTTTTTGTGCTTTGTAATCACAGCATGGAGGAACACACACATATACCACATGTATATAAATATATACAAAGACATGAAGACGCACAGAAACGATTCTTCAAAGCTGACACTGCAGCGCTGTGAGGATTAAAAACACTCCTCCAGCATTTGCATGTTAGCAAGAAAAGTTTGAATCTGTGCGATTTTAATGTTCTCAAAGAGGCTGGACCTTCCTTCTTTCATTTCTCACCTTTTTTTTCTTATTTATCTTTCCTCATATGTCTTTTTACTCTTTACTCTTATCTTACTGTTGTCATGTGTACATTCAAACCCAGGATTAATAGTAAAACTACAGAACACATCATGTCCATCAGGTAATATATTACATGACTTCTTCCTGTTTTTTAAAGTAATGCAGTACGTTACACACTTAGTTCCTAAAGAAAGTAATTTGTTACGCTACTTGTGGCATTAACACTCCAGTCCCGATAATCTCTAAAGTGGCCTGAAAGTTAGTGCTCTAACATTATAACTTAACAATATGACACTTAAGCTACAAACCCACACACCAACACAAAACTTTGTCCTAATGACGACCCACATACAATCTTTCTATTAGTTTTTATGTATGAACACAAAGCACAAAGGAAACAACAAAACCAGCACAAAGACACTTCAAAGCCATCACCATGGTGATTCTACTATAAAAACACGAACAGGTTACAAACCTTTGGGCCCGACTGCCCATCACTGCCTTTGCTACCTTTGTTTCAGGTGTAAGATCACTCTGCTAGCTTAGCATTAGCTCGTCCCTGTGCAGATGCTCGCAAAGAGCTGAAGTTGTGTTAGCGGCACGATGCGGCGGTTTCTGTCCTGGACAGTTTCCACTTTACCATCACGCTCTCGTCCTTTTGTGCAACAAAAATAAAAGTAATGAAGATAAAACAGCTCCTCAAAAGCTGTATCGGCGTAACGCTCCAGCATTTCCCTCCTGTCAGCACGCAAACTGAAATGAGCTGATTGCAGCACAGAAAGAAAAGCACGTTTGTTTGGTGTGTTTCTCCCATTTCTATCTGCCCAGCCTCTGTAACGCAAGTAACGACATAATGGTAACTGAAAAATGGAATGTGATTACAATAATGTAATCACCCCCTGACCATGTGTGATGAGTTGTGAGAAGATCAGGATGGAGATGTGTTTACGTTTGGTTTGAAGCCCTGCCAATAAATCCTTATAAAGCTGTTACGAGTGGGGACCGGCTGACCGTGGGTTTAAACGTGGGGCAGCGTGGAGATGTTAGAACCCTCCCGAGACTCTGCCTTTGTCCTGAACATCCAGATGGCCACACACACACACACACACACACACACACACACACACACACACACACACACACACACACACACACACACAGAGCAAAGTAAACTGCTTCCTCCTCGTATTCATATACACACACAGCTGGTGCCTGCCTGCTGCTGTTAGTCATTTTCCTGGCCTACTTCTGCAGCAGCTGGCCGAGTCGCCGGAACCACTGCTCCCCTCTCTCACACACACACACACACACACACACACACACACACACACACACAGCAGCACAGAGCTGTGTCAGCATACTGGTGGTACTGGTCCAGTGTGTAAAGGGACTGTGAGCTGAGTCAGGAGGGAAGCCAGGCGGCAACAGCAGCAGCACGCCGGAGGTCGAAATCTGTTTCTCTATCCAAAAATCTGTTGATGTCAGTAAGGTCAAAAGGTCAACAGGTCAAACACCACCATCATCATCATCATCTTTCCTTCTGGGCCTTTCTGTCCTCGCTTCCTGTTCCTCTCTCTTCTGATTTCCTTGATTTACTTGTTCTCTTGAGCTTTTTCTTAAATTCTAATTAGCAGCTCTTTCTTCTTTTTCTCTCGCACATTTTATCCTCATCTTCACCCTTCTGATCTTCATCATCACATCTTCTGTATCAGCCAGAACAACATTTTTTTTCCAAGAGGTACGCAGAGTGAGGATCGTACCGTCAAGGTCCGCCTTGTTTTGCACTTTCTCTCACTTCCTTTTGTCTCTTTTCACATCTTACTCATTTGTTTTTCATCTCCTCTCGTCTATAGCTTCTTATCATGCACCCGCTTGCCGGCGACCCATCGAGGGTCAGGGAGGTGAAAATATCTCGATGACTCTTCTTGTTCCACTCCAATGACTTAAAACCGATTGGAGAGGAGAGTCAGTGGCAATGCACGGCCCACCAGGTCACTCAGAGTAACACGTGGTCTCAAACTCAACCAACTTAGAGTTAATTTCCAGCCCTTTTAATACAGTTTTGTCTGTGTGGAACTCTGTAGCATGAGACCTAAACAAAACCTAACCCCAGATGGGTCGACAGTAAGAGGCTTGTTCTCTCACAGAATTTTTTCTCCTCCCTTTCTGTTTTTCAGCCACTCTTCCCTTCATCTCCTCTCTGTTCAGTTTCTTCTTCTTATTGGTTTCATATTCTCCTTCTTTGATTTTCTTCTTTCCCTTTTTCATCAGTATTTAACACAGACACACAGGTGACAGGACTGCAGCATAAAGAAGGACTTTCGTTCGTGTTCATCTCTCTGCTGTCGCTGCTCCAGCGGCTGATCCGAGTCCAGCCGGTGACAAACGTCTGCCTGCTGTGAAGGACTCTGCTGAATCAGGAAGAAGCGGGTGGCGTGTTGGGACATTCGCGATGGACGCATCAATCTTCTAAATGAATCAAAGCTAATACAACATCTGCTGTTTGGCAGCCGCTTTCATACAAAGCACCGCTCGCTGGGAGCGGGCCCCGCTTTGGTTTAACACTGGAAAGTGATGGAGAGTGAGCCTCTGCAAAATATGATCCAGTACCGAGCAATACCAGGGTCAGAATTACCAATATCAAGAGCCTTGCTTCTATTGTGTCACAGTGAATTATGTTTATTATGTATGGAAGGCTTTCATCTCCATGTGCTATATGGTTAGTGCTCAATTGTGTGGCAGTACAGTTTCATGTCCAGTGCTTCTGGCATGCAGGCTGTCTTTACTGGGTAGTATTTAAGCTGTAAAACCTATTTCCTTCCTGTGGGGAATCATAATGTGTGAACCATTCGGTAACCAACAGTGTATAAGTCAAACTGTTTCTGTTAATCTTAAAGGTTAACCATTGTGCTTTTTGAACTCTACTAGAGTGGCTTTGCATAAGTCACAGTTCACAATAATCCTTGTTTACCGTACACTAGACCTTGGTACAGCCTCTCAGTTCACTCTGAAGGGGAGGGGGAGGTAAAAATGGTGCCTGAAACACACTCCTTTAAGCCCGCTTCACTCCTATTGGCTCTCCTTTAAATAGAAAGTTTGAAGAGCTGGTGAGTGTGGCTTCTGTATTGCTTTCACAGCCTGAAATGACCATATTAGACATATTAGAGATTATCAAATGGCAGTCGATGTGGGTGAAGAATAAAGCCAGTGTGGAAGTAACTGTAGTCCTCACAGACGTCCATGTCAAAATGTCCAAGAGTACAGCAGACATAAACATGTTTACAGCCTGCTATGAAGAACGGTTTGGCCTCTGTGGCTAATTTCAGCCAGTTTTTCATAACAGACCTGTTTGGATTCAATTCAGGCTCAAGGTTAAGGGCTTGTCTGTGCAGTTAATTGTACTAGCAGATGGTACAAAAAGCCTGTGCTTCAGTTTCAGTGAGTTAAATTCAAGGATTTTAGCAGTCTGTTACGTAGCACTAATTAGCAGGTATCGGCAACTTCACACTTTGGACACAGAGTTTTTGTAGTAGCAAGTCAAAGTTGTGGCAGCCAAAATGCTAACACTGAGGCTTCAAAATGTGGAGCCCATTGACCCCTTGGCTATGTCCATCCTGGCCATGTCTAACAAGAGCATCCAACACTGTAACAGCACACATGACAGAAAACATAGTCTTGGAAAGAGTCTCTTGGCAAAATCCAGTCCAATTTATTAAGTAGCATTTATTTGTATTCTTATTTATCAATTAACAAACTGATAAATAGACACAAAAGTAGATACTTTTTTTGTAAGCATGGGGACTTAAAATGTAGTTTGCATTGTTATAATCTACAGTTTGTCTAATTGCTCTGAATCATTCAAGATGTTTGTCACTTGTAAACACTGCATGTTACACGATGGAGTCTCGCTAATGAATTCTCTGCAGGTGTTCCACAGAGAGGGTTTTCCAGCTGGCTGGCCTGATTCTTTCTGAGCCTCTTCCCACTGTAACCTCACATTACCTCCCAAAGCCAAATACAGACATAAAGGTTTAACTGAAAAGCTTGACGAAATTAAATTAGTTATCGATGCATTTTGAGTCATTTTACCAACATGTGCAAACCATCACCCGACAGCTCCTGTGTCTCTTTTGTGGCATGCTGGCTTTGCTGAACTGTGTCTAAGACAAATCTGTGCGTTCCAGGAGGAAACCGGCTGAGTCAGGAGGGAAACAAGGTGTTTGCTTTTCACCTGGGTTAGTCCGTACAGGATCATAAATCTCGTTGTGAAAGTATTGGGGCAAGTGGGTGGCGGGATGGGCTTGTGGTTAGTGGAACCATTATGTGACTGCAGGGATGCATCTCCACTCCCTGCAAGTCAGAGGCTTTGTACTTTAAACCAAGCTCGTGACCAAAAAGGCAGTAATAGATGAACATGTCCAGATTCTACCATCATTTTGGGAAATACGTGAACTAAACCAGATGGGAGTGCACTTAATTGAATGTATAAGTACTACCACAACAAAGAAAAGTAGCTAAGCACTTATACACGTCTCTAATCAAATTAAATTGCATTCATATCTGCACAATACAAAAGATGCTTTCACTGGAACTTGAAACCACAAAAAAGATCCCAATGGATGCAGCAGATTCAATTTAAAGTGAACTGTGCATCGTGGTTTTCATGTGGATGCAGCCACCCAAACTTTACAACAACAGCTAAATGACTCATGGAACATGACATTAATCATAGCCAATGAGCTGCCCCCATACTTTCAAAATCCCAAACTAATCAAGAATCCATGAGACTTTCTGGAACTGGTCGTGCCGTGGAGGCCGTTCAGTTACGTAAGCCCTGAAGCACATTGCTCGATGGTTGCCACTGTTGCTTCTCAGCAGTTGGATCCTGGGACTTATTGTGAAAAGTTCGCACCTTCTATGTGTGCTTGCATGGGTTTCCTTGGGGAGCTCTGGTCTCTCCTCCCATCAAAAACATGCCTTATTCACCTGTGACGGTGCTCTTGACTACAGTACTGGCTTACAGCTGCAGCTGGTCCCCAGGCTTTGCAGTTCTGAAATCTCATGATGGATTAAATGCAGGGAATGAGTTTCCCTATTGGGATCAATAAAACAGATCTTATCTCAGTGGATCCTATTCTAATGCTGAAGTGCCCCACAGGACACCCCCACAGATCCTATGTGTACAGGCCGATGGCAGTACAATCTGTGGAATGCATTTTAAATGCTGCATCAATAGTGTCACTCTCATAATCTGACTCATTAAACTTTTAGTGTAGAGCAAAACAAAAGAAATGGACTACAGAGCTGTATCACAAAAAGCAAAAAGCTTGGAGGCTTTGATTGTAAAATTTCCCCATCAAAGCTTAAATTATCTCAGCTTTTACTTTGAAAATATGTATTCAATTCCTATAACTACCCCAGGACTTTTATTTTGAAAGTCAGACACTGCACGTTTTTGTGCGTTGCTTTGCAGCGTTGTTTCAGAGAGCAGCAAAGGCAAGGATGATGTTTGACCTCAGGTTATTTGACTGATGACCAGCTGTCCCGCTGTAGCTCCTATAAATCACAGCTACTCTCTTCTTTTGCTCAGATAATGACCTGCTCCGCCTTATCTTTCTTATCTTGGTATAATGTTGTGTAAAGTGCATGTGAAGAAAATGAAATCTGGCAATATGCAAATGAACAGCTGTGTGTCATCTGCATACAGACAGAAATAAATGTGCCTGAAGTTCTGCAGCTACCATTAGAACATAATACATCATATTTCACCTCCGCTCTCCATGAACTTGCCTTTCATTGGCTGATGTTAGCCCAATAAAACTCCAGTGTTCCCCAAGTCTCTCTTGCTCCCCTGTGCCTCTGCATCATTGCCACACTAGCCTGCGCCAAACGGGGTCTAAGACAAATCTCTGCGCTCCAGGAGGAAACCGGCTGAGTCAGGAAGGAAACAAGGTGTTTGCTTTTCACCCGGGTTAGTCAGAACAGGATCATAAATCTCTTGCTGAAAGTTTTGGGGCAAGTGGGAGGTGTGGATGGGCTCTCATGGCGAGTGAAACCACGAGAGTCTGAAAGGATACAGCTCCACAGCTTCAACAGATACTGAGATACAGAAATGTAATGATTGTACTGGTTAAGACCAGTATGGTGGTAGATTTACAACTTGATATGAAAGCTGGATTAAAACATGGAAAAAGAAGGAACTGAAGGAATCCGCTTAATGAAGTGAAACGGTAAAGTACACTGTTTTGGAAACTAAGAAGATGGAAAACAATCTTGTGAATGTGCATCATGGTGGAGCTGAAGTAAGGATGTGGTTTTGGGAATGTTGAAACAAGTTACAAATTACTCTGTTAAAAATGTAACAAACGATGTAGCTTTTTAACTATTCCATTAAAATAAAGATACATTTGATTGCTTTATTTGGTTAACTGTTGATTAACTGTTGATTTCTCAGGTTTGACATTGAGCTTTAACACTACTGGTACTTGTATCGATACCACCACATTCACAGCACAATGTAGGCATTCTGTCCAAAGACATGGTCTCGGTGTGGTTATCGCACGCACGGGTTGCTTACTGGAATGTGCGGTGATTTGATGAGATGGGGCTAAACAGGA